>NC_053432.1:28639196-28939196 GCF_007990345.1 Gossypium hirsutum | reverse complement strand
AATGACCATTTTACCACTAAGCCTGAAAATTGATTTTTATCGAATTTCTTTGTATCTTAAGCTTGGCTGAACCCTTTTTACTCTTATAGAAACTCCAAATTCCCACTATTTCACATACTTAACATCTATTTTACAACTTATGCAATATAGTCCTTTAGGTGTTTTCATGCTAACACCTTCCACAAAAATTGTTCATAATACACCCAATACTTATTTTCTTCCATAAAAACTCAGAAAACATTACAAACCCTTTCATGGAAAAACCCTACACTCTTAATCATTTTTCAAAATAGTACTTTCATTTGAAAGCTCATGCTTTAATGGTCTCAAAAGTACAAAAATGTTCAACAAAGGGTTGGAAAATCACTTACTTGTGAAGGCTTAAAGTTGTTGAAATATTTATGCTTTCAAACCCCCTTCAATGGCTGATTTTCGGTGGAGAAAGAAGATGAAAAAAAGGATGATATCATCTTTCTTTTAATTTCTCCTATTTTAGTCAAAATAAGCCACCTAACCTACAAAATTTTGAAAATTTGACCACCCTTGTCTCCTATGGCCGGCCATGCCTCCTTAAAGGGCCTAATTTCCATTTAAATACCCCTAATTTAGGTTCTCTAGCTATTTGGCACTTTTAGAAATCAAAATAGGACTTTTGCATTTTATGCGATTTAGTCCTTTTTCACAATCGGGCTCACAAATGTCACAATTAACTCACCAAATTGTTCATGCACTCCTAAAAACATGCTATAACATCTAAGAAATTATAAAATAATATATTTGACTCTGGATTTGTGGTCCCAAGACCACTATTTTGACTAGGCCCTAAATTGGGCTGTTACAGTTCTCCCCCTTAGGGATTTTCGTCCCCAAAAATCTTACCGGCAAATAAGTTTGGGTACTAATCTCTTATAGTCTCCTCAGGTTCCCATGTGGCTTCCTCGAATCCATGTCTATGCCATAAAACTTTCACGAGTGCAATACTCTTGTTTCTTAATTGTTTGACTTCCCAAGCCAATATCTTGACTGGCTCTTCGCCATAAGTCTTGTCCGGATGAATCTCAACCTCTGTTGGTGCAATCACGTGTGAAGGGTCTGATCTATATCGGCGTAGCATGGACACATGAAATACATCGTGAATCTTTTCCAATTTTGGTGACAAAGCCAATCAATAGACAACTAGTCATACTCTATCGATAACCTCATAAGGTCCTATGAAACGAGGACTCAACTTGTCTCTTACCAAACCTGAGGACTTTCCTCAATGGAGATACTTTCAAAAACACCTTATCACTGACTTGAAACTCAATTTCCTTTCGTTTCAAATCTACATAGGATTTCTGTCTATCCGAGGTGACCTTCAAACAGTCACGAATCACTTTAACTTTCTCTTCAGTCTCTTTGACTAAATTGACCCCGTGAATCTGACTTTCTCTGAGCTTAGTCCAGTATAAGGGTGTTCGACACTTTCTCCCATATAAAGCCTCATAAGGCGCGATTTTTAGACTTGTCTGATAACTGTTGTTGTAGGCAAATTCAACCAACGAAAAGTACCTTTCCCAACTGCCTTGGAACTTAAGAACACAACACTGCAACATGTCTTCTAAAAATCTGAATCAATCTTTCTGACTGGCCGTCTGTTTGCGAGTGAAATGTTGTGCTAAAACTCAACTTTGTTCCCAAAGCCTCTTCTAACTTTGTCCAAAATCTCGAGGTAAATCTCAGGTCCCTATCTAAAACAATCGACAAGGGTACCCTGTGTAGTCTCACAATCTCGAAAACATACAATTCAACCAATCTCTCAAGGGAATAGTCGGTACGCATTGGTATAAAATGTGCCGACTTTGTTAACCTATCCACAACAACCTAAACAACATCATTTTTCTTTAGGGTTACTGAAAAACCTGTCACAAAATCCATAGTGGTCCGATTCCACTTCCACTCGGGGATCATTATAGACTGAAGTAGACCCGAAGGTACTTGGTGTTTAGCCTTCACTTGCTGACATACAAGACACTTGGAAACGAACTTTGAAATATCTCTTTTCATCCCTAACAACCAGTGCATTTTCTTTAGGTCGTTGTACATTTTTACACTGCCCGGGTGGACTGACAAATAACTACTATGTGCTTCTCGCAGAATCTCCTGAATAAATTTATTGTTCTTGGTTATACAAACTCTATCTCTGAACATAATACACCCATCGGTACTAATACGAAATTTGGATTCTTTTCTCGTCTCGCACTGAGCCATCTTCACTTGCAACTCCTTATCACCTTTCTGAGCTTCACGGATCTCTTCAAGAAATATTGGTCTTTCTCTCAACTTTTCTAGAATTGAACCATAATTAGATACTGTCAACTTAGGATTTATGGCTCTCAAGGCAAACAATGATTTTCTACTCAAAGCATCGGCGACTACATTCGCCTTTCCCGGGTGATAGTCAATTATTAGCTCATAATCTTTTATTAGCTCTAGCCACATTCATTTTCATAGATTCAATTCCTTCTGCGTCATTAAATACTTGAGACTTTTGTGATCAGTGAATACTCAGCATATCTCACCATACAAATGGTGCCTCTAAATCTTCAATGCGAACATGATGGCGGCCTTCTCTAGATCGTGTATCGGGTAATTTTTCTCATGTGGTTTCAGCTGTCTTGGGGCATAGGCGATAACCTTGCCTTCTTGCATAAGCACGCACCCCAAACCATTCAAGGAGGCTTCGCTATATATCACAAGTTCCTTACTCGACTCCGGTTGTTCTAACACTGGGGCTTTAGTCAAAAAAGCCTTTAACTGCTCGAAACTCTGTTGGCACTTTTTTGTCCATTCGAACTTGACATCTTTTTGCAACAGTCTCAGAGTAGCTATCATAGAAAATTCGTTTAAAAATTACCTATGGTATTTTGCCAAACCCAAAAAGCTTCGGACCTCAGTCACATTATTCGACGGTTTCCATTCAATAATAGCCGAGACTTTGCTTGGGTCTACTCTAATCCCGTCACCTGACACAATGTGTCTTAGAAATCCAACCTCCTTAAGCCAGAATTCGCTTTTACAGAACTTGGCGTAAAACTATTCGTCTCTCAGGATCTATAATACAGTCCTCAAATGCTTCGTGTGCTCACTCTCATCACACGAGTAAATCAATATATCATCGATAAAGACTACCACAAACTTATCCAGATACAACTGAAAAATACGGTTCATCAAATCCATAAACACTGCCAGGGAATTAGTCTAACCAAAGGGTATGATGAGGAACTCATAATGCCCATATCTTGTCTGAAACGCAGTCTTCGGTACATCTTGCTTTTTCACCTTTAATTGGTAGTAACCTAACCTCAGGTTAATCTTCAAAAATACAGTGGCTCTCTTTAACTGATCAAACAGGTCATCAATCCTTGGCAAAGGATACTAGTTCTTCCCCGTTACCTTATTGACCTGTCTATAGTCGATACATAACTTCATTGACCCATCTTTCTTTTTCATAAAGAACACTGGAGCACCCCACGGGGAAAAGCTTGGTCTCACCAAGCCCTTGTCAGTTAACTCTTGTAGCTGAGTTTTCAACTCCTTAATTCCATAGGAGCCATCCTATACGGAGAAATCAAGATGGGTGTCCTACTGGGGACCAACTCGATTCCAAACTCAACTTCCCTCACTAGAGGTAATTCGGGTAATTCCCCGGAAACACGTTTGAAAACTCACAAACCACTGGTACTGATTCTATCTTCAATTTAGATACTTGAGTATAAAGCACAAAAGCGAGATAAGCCTCATAACTTTTCCTCAAATATTTCTCAGCAGTCAAAGATGATACAATTACAGGCAAATTATCCGACTCATCTGGTCCAACTCAAAGAATATTCCCATCTTCACATTTCAACTCAATCACTTTTCTTCCACAATCCACTACAACACTATGAGAAGTCAACCAATCCATCCCAAGGATTACATCAAATTCATTAAACAACAATAACATCAAGTTAGCCGAAAAACAATAATCTCTAATTGTCAAAGGACATTTCCTACATACTTGGTCCACTGGCACATGTCTGCCTAAAAGGTTGGATACTTTTACCACAAACTCAATGGACTCTACTATCATATTCATACAAGGTACTAATTCCATACAAATCTAAAAGTGAGTAGACCCTGGGTCAATTAAAGCAACAACAGATATATCATGGATAGAAAAGGTACCTGTGGTCACGTCAGAAGACTCTGCCTCTTCATGGGCACGAATAGCATAAGTCCTTGCAGGCGCTCTACCCTCGGACCTCATTGCTGCATCTCTTGGCGTACCTCTACTAGTAGCCCCACTTCCAGAGTTCTTTTGTGGTCTACTCCTCAATGGAGCACTACTCGCCTTCACTTCTTGTTTTCTCTCTCTTTCTTCCATTTTCAGACAGTCTCGGATGAAGTGGTCCAGTGTCCCACATTTGAAGCACCCTCTTTCTTTACCTCGGCACTTGCTGAAATGGCATCTACCACATTGCGAACATTCTGGCCTATTTGGTCGAGCACTGTCGACACTCAGAATAGAGGTGGCCTGGTCTCTAGAGGCCATGTTCTGCTGGTTCTTGATCCTGTTCGTGAACCCCACCAAAGCATTCGATCAGGTAGAGAATTCCTTAGATTTCTTAGATGAGGACTGATGCGATTTCCCTATTTGTCTTTTTCTTGAATCCTGCAACTTAATAGCTACCTTTCTCCTCTCTTTAACCAATTCTTCTACCTTACATGCTCTCTCAACGAGCACCACAAATTATCTTAGATTTAAAATGCCAACAAATAATTGGATATCCTCATTTAGACCATCCACAAACCTTTTGCACATGGTAGCTTCTGTGGATATGCACTCTCGCGCATACTTGTTGAGTTTCACAAATTCATGTTCATACTCCGTCACAGTCTTACTACCTTGCTTCAACTCTAGAAATTCCTTCCTTTTCCTGTCTATAAACCTCTGGCTAATACACTTCTTTCGAAAATCTTCCTAAAAGAATTCCCAAGTTGCTCTCTCTCTCTTTCTCTCTCGGTACCACAGACACGAGATAGTTCCACCACTGGTAAGTCGAATCTCACAAGAGCGATACTACACACTTTACGCACTCTTCAAGCATGTACAACAGTTCATCAAATACCCTGATGGCATTCTCTAACCAAAACTTTGCTTTCTCCAGGTCGTCATCTAAGTTAGCCCAAAATTTCTCAGCCCTTTGCTTTCTAATCTTGTCTATCGGAGGCTTCTCTTTCCAAATCAAGTCCGCGCCTTGCGGAACTACCGAGGCATACGAAGGAATCGGAGGAGGTGGGGGAGGTGGTATGCTCAGATTCGCACAGACGAAGTCCGTGTACCAAGTGTCCATCATTCGGAGATAGGCTTCTCTAGCCCTTCCGTCTTGGCCCATAGTCACAGGCTCACTCTCAACTGGCGTGATCCTTTCAGTGGGATCCGATTCATTACTCTCCATGTTGTCCACCGTAGCTCTATCAAGATCCATTTACTATATGAAAATACAACTTATAATCATCAGAAGTCGTCACACTATCAATAAATAGTTATGGCATGTATAGCTAGACTTGTACTCTAGCCATGTTAGTCTTAGAACCGACTAAATCATAGCTCTGATACTACTAAATGTAACCCCCATACTCGTAATCCACGTCAGAGTGGAATACGAGGCATTACCTAATTTGATCTCATGTACATAAACGTTCCCCCAAGTCATCAAGACTTGGTCCACTTAAGAACTTTTCAATTTCTACTTTAAATTTCTTATTATGGGCCTACGAGCCCCAAATTGACCATTGAAAACTATTCGAGATCAACCCGGGTCCTTAAATCATCTATAGAAAATTTGGCTCTGGAACAGGGCACACGCCCGTGTAGAAGGGCACACGCCCGTGTAGAAGGGCAACACGCCCGTGTAGCCATTAATTTTAAATGCACACCTACAAGGGTTTTCACATAGCTTGGCATATGTTGTGTCCCTGGCTCATGTCCTGCACATGGCCATGACACGCCCGTATGCAAAAACATGGACATTCTATTTCTGACGTCAGCATCCCCAATATGTCACATGGCCAAGGCACATACTCATGTGCTAGGCCGTGTTCCCCACACGCTTGAGACACACGGCTGTGTCTCTGCCCGTGTGTTTACTATCACGCATACTGACTTGAAATTTTTACGTGCAAGGGACACACGACCGGAACACAGGCCCAAGAGGTAGACCGTGTGTCACACACGGCCTAGGCACACGCCCGTGTGTTTAACTGTATGGACAATATAAGCCTATTTACCAAGCCTTTTTGCCACCCTTATTTACACAATCTGCTCAATGGCAACCAAAACCAAAATAAGACTATCTCATACAACTAAATCAACCACAATAAATAACATTCCATGTGTCATTTTACTCATCCATGAAGATAACATCTTTGCATATAAATCAAAATGAATAATAACCATCATTGAACGCTTAATACAAAATGAAGGGTTTCCAACCCAAGCAAACATATTTGGTCAGTTCTCAATCACACAAAAATTAGTAAAGTCTAAACCCTATACATGCCATATTCAAAAATATAAATCAAACTATACCGAAAACTTCAATTGATAGTGTGATCGATATCTCTGAATTTCTTTGGTCCTTGACCTAGATAGACGGCACTATAAGAAAATGAAAAATGAGAGGGAGTAAGCATAAAGCTTAGTAAGTTGGGCATAAATAAATATACAACATAACTTTATCATCCATCAACAAACATCATAATACAGAAGTGGCATAAGCAAAACTTACTCATCAATATTCAATACACCTCATATAGCATATATTGAGCTCACATTTCATACATATCATATAGGTACCTGTACCATCCACAACACGGTTATACTTTCCTTGTTAACTTGAAATCATACTTTCACCGTTGAGCCATTTGGGATATTATTGGATACTCATTTAGCCTCAAACAAGGGTGCAAGTGCCGATGCCATGTCCCAGACATGGTCTTACACAAGCTCTAGCATATTTGTGTCGATGCCATGTCCCAGACATGGTCTTACACTGACACATCTCGTAGTTGATGCATGTTTCAGACACGTCTTACATTGGCTTACGTCTCAAGGCCGATGCATGTTCCAAACATATCTTACACTAGCACTCGTCTCTATGCCGATGCCATATCCCAGACTTGGTCTTACACTGGCTCTCATAATGTGGCCGATGCATATCCCAGACATGTCTTACACTAGCTCACGCAAGTGACCCAAACGTCATGGCATGAATATCCGATTTATTTCCTAAGGTTCGTTCGGGAATTCTACTATCTTTATTCTGATCATATTCTCTTATTTCCATAATCAAGCAATTCATACTATAATAGTTTCAATGCAATTCAAATGCATATATTATCAATGCAGTTGTATTATTTACATACAACTTACCTCGGATTACAAAATGTGGTGACTAGTCGATTTAGTCGCTTTGCTTAGCTTTCCCTCGGTCTAGGTTCAGATTCAGTATTTTGTGATCTATAATAACAAAATACACTTATTTAGTCACTTTATCAATCTAGGCACTCCACAATTCATAATTGGGTAAAATGACCAATTTGCCCTTAGACTTTTGCAAAATGACCATTTTACCCCTAAGCCCGAAAATCAATTTTTATCTAATTTCTTCACATCTTAAGCCTAGCCGAACCCTTTTTACGCTTATAGAAACTCCAAATTCCCACTATTTCACATACTTGTTAATAAAGAAGATCTATGAACATGAAGTTATTAATGCATGATTATGGGACAAAAATTGAGGCTACTTACACAGTTAGCAATTTTGCCTTAGCAAGACCTTAGCAATTTAAGTTTGGGGTGTGTAAACTGAAAAATATATAGGATTTTTCCTATGTAATTTATCACCTTTTTACTTAAATTCGGTGTTAAAACTAAGTAATTGTTTAATAAATTAATGAAAATATGAAATTAGGACATAGAAATTATTAAAATGTGATTTTATGCTTTATTATATAGTTTTCATGCATAAAATGGCTTATTTTATATTTATTTGAACATTTTATATTTTTAAGACATGAAATGGGCCATGCATGATTAAATTAAATAATAAAAATATAAAATTATATTTAATAATTCATTTTAAAATATTTCATTAGTAAATTGGGTTTTAATTAATTATTTAAATTGGATAAATTTTATATTTTGGTCTTTTAATTTATTGATTTATTTTGGACAGGTCTGATAGCTTTGTTGGATTACAAAAAACTATCCAAATTAAAGACCAAGTCAACCCAATTTTGGCTACACATGGCTATCCACATAAACCATTTTTGGTTTAATTTCACAAGGTCCTTGCAGTGTTAAAGAAATTAGAGATTTGCCTGAAGATTTACATTTGACTGAGTCTCAGTCCTAAGTTATGGCATTTAAATTGCTTAAAAATCAAGAAAAATTCAACTCAAATCCACTAAGTATGGTCGACCACTCATTGGAAAAGCTTGAAGAGACTAAAACTCTCTATTTTTAGCAAACTACCCTCCTCTCTTCACCTATAAATAAGACCTCATTTGATCCCTCATCCATCATCATGCTCTCTATTCTCCCAATCCTCTTTAGAATTTTCCATTTCCTACGCCTAGCAACATCTCTTCATAGAGATTTTAGCAATTAAGCCTCTTAAAGAGCCCTTGGTCGGCCACCTTGGAGAGCCATCAGCAAAGGAGCAAACTGAAGGAGCGAAGGAGCCTTGTCGGTCAGAGTCTTGGGTGACAACCACTCTGATTTGGGTTTAATATTTCTTTTCTTTAATTTAATCTAAAAATATTTGCTATGTATTCTTTCTTCTTGTTTACAACAATGTTAGATTAATTTTATTTAAGCTAGGATGATTGATTTGATTAAATAATATTTATTTGATTCATACTTATAATGTTTGTGCCTTAATCGATCATGTTTTTAATTAAAATCAAGTCTGTATTTCGTTCATACATGATTGAAATGCACCTAAATTAGCTGAGCAATCCTAACCAGACGATGGATAGTGGACACATAATTGAAATGTGCAGGCTCAATTTAGATCCTAACTTGATTAAATTGCAGGTTGCATAACAACTCTAACCAAGCTCTGTTATCTGCATAGTTTTTAGATTTGTGTGATTAAACTGTTTTAAACCTAACACGTCCCTGTTACCTCACATGAATGCTAAGAAACACTTAGTAAATAAAGATTAGTAAAATCTGTATTTACTAAGTAAAGGATTCCAAAAGGACCTAATATGGTTTCCAAACTCATGAAAGATCGAGTTGCCATGGAATATTTTTCCAAATATTATTAAGCATGTTGATAATAAATTGAGTTTAATTAAAGTAATTGTCCTAGTTTATTTATGTTATAATTATTGCAAATTGTATTCACTTTTGCTAAAATCTATTCCATTCATATAGTTTGCATACTTAGGGTAATTTACATTAAGGATCGTTGCATTTATTTTAATATATTTAATTTTAATTATTACTTCTCAACCATATTGTGTTTTTATTTACCAAGTTATTAGTCTAATTTTACAATTAAGTGATTTAACACAAATACAATCCCTGTGGAGACGATAACTTGATACTTATTACTTGATAATGACTTTGTACACTTGCACAAACCTATGCGTTACAAGTTTTTGGCGCCGTTGCCGAGGACTATTAACTGTTGCCATAGTCATTTTTTTGTGAAATTATTTACTTCCAATTTGGTTTATTTCTAACATTACTAACTTATTCTTTTTAATTTTGTGATTTTCTTTTCAGGTGTTTATGAGCACAGATCGGATTATCGATTTACTCCCTGTCGACCCTAAAATTGAGCGAACTTTCAGACAAAGAAGACAAACAAAAAGCTCAAAGACAAGTCGAGATGGACTTTGGAATTCAGAAATCAAGACTAAGGTAATGAAGCTGGTCATTTACGAAATCCCATCCTCATTGCCGATGATAGGGATTGATGCATCAGACAATATGAGTGCCACTTTTCAATGAGTTAAATCCAGGAATTAGATGGCCAGATATTGAGGCAACCCAATTTAAATTGAAACCAGTGATGTTTCAAATGCTCCAAATGGTAGGCAAATTCAGTGGTATGCCCACGGACGATCCACATCTCTACTTTTTATTGTTTACGGAGGTGAGTGAGTCATTCAAGATAGCCGTTGTGACTGAAGATGCACTAAAGTTGAAGTTGTTTCCATACTCGTTGCGAGATCGAGCACGAGCATGGCTCAATTTATTGCCACCAAGTTCCATATCTACATGGAAAGAATTAGTAGAGAGATTTCTGGTTAAGTATTTCCCGCCTAGCAAAAATGCTAAGTTGAGGAATGGGATCACAACTTTCCAACAGTTGGATGATGAGTCTTTGTATGAGGCTTGGGAGTGATTCAAGGAGTTACTTCGTAAGTGTCCTCATCATGGGATTCCTCATTGTATCCAGTTGGAGACATTCTATAATGGTTTCAATCCACATACAAGATTGAAAGTAGATGCTTCTGCGAATGGTGCAATTTTGTATAATTCTTATAATGAGGCTTATGAGATCATTGAGAGGATCGTAATTAATAACTATCAATGGCCAAAAAACTGAACAACTTCAAAAAGTCGTGTATCCAGAGTTCATGAAGTTGACGCCCTCACTTTGTTATCAGCTCATGTATAGTTTATTTCCTCTATGATAAAACAATTTACTGCTAATAGTGCTAATAATTTTGTAGCTTAGCCACCAAGTTCGTTTGAAGTAGTTTCCTGTGTGTACTGTGGGGAAGGTCATTTTTCTGAGAATTGTCCATCAAATCCTGAGTCAGTGTACTATGTGGAGAACCAACATCAAAATAGGAGTGGACAAGGACCCAAAACCAACTTCTACAATCCTTCATGGCATAATCATCCTAACTTTTCTTGGAGCAACCAAGGAAATGGACCCAACAACAACTTATTGCAGCATAGACCTAACCAATCTCAAGGGTTTAATCAGCAAGCTCCAAAACCACCTCAAGCTGAGGCATCAAATAGTTTGAAGAACTTGTTGAAAGCGTACATGGAAAAGAATGACGCTTTGATCCAAAGTCAAGCAGCAACATTGAAAAATCTGGAAAACCAAATAGGTCAGTTAGCTATGGAGTTCCGTAATAGACCGCAAGGTACCTTACCAAGCAATACTGAGAATCCAAGAAATTTGGGTAAAGAACATATCAAGGCAGTGGCATTGTAAAGTGGTAAAATTCTAGAACCCCAATTGATTGATGTCGACAATAAGCCTGTTGAGAAGAATCAACCAGCTACTGAAATTCCTATACCAAATGAGTCAGAATCTGTAAAGATTGACAACCTAAATCCTAACTTAATGAATTTAGATACTTTAACATCTTCTTTGGATGCAGATTTACCTACTCAGAAGAGTTATCCAATTCAACTGAAAGTTCCATCACCTCCATATCCACAAAGATTGCAGCAACACAAGTAGAAATAAGAGGTGTAATTCAAGAAGTTTTTGGATGTTCTGAAGCAGTTACACATCAAGTGATGGCTTTACAACAAATTTCGAATTATGTGAAGTTTATGAAGGATGTAGCATCTAAGAAGAAATGGTTGAATGAGTATGAGATTATTTCCTTGACAAAGGAGTGCAGTGCAAACTTGTAGAACAACCAAAATTGAAAGACCTAGGAAGCTTTATTATACCTGGTAACATTGGTGAATCTTACTGTGGTAAAACTTTGTGTGATTTAGGAGCAAGTATCAACTTGATGCTTAGGTATATTTTCAAGATGCTAGGGATAGGTGAAGTAAGACTTACAACTATCACACTTCAGCTAGCGGATCGATCTTTAGCATATCCCAAAGGAAAGATCGAGGATATTTTGGCAAGAGTCGATAAATTTATTTTTCTTGCTGATTTCATTATCTTAGATTTTGAAGAAAATTAGGAAGTGTCGATCAACCTTGGGAGACCTTTCTTAGCCACGGAAAGAATGTTAGTTGATGCACAGAAAGGTGAACTCACCATGCGAGTTCAAGACGATCAGATAACCTTTAACATTCTTAAAACAATGAAATATCTTGATCCGATAGAAGAGTGTTCAGTTATGAAAGAGATATAAACCTTGGTTTCTATGGAAAGCAATTTTGAAGATCCATTGGGAAAAGTCTTAGATCTTAACTCTTTAGAGGATAAAGGAGGTAAAGAAAACATGGCTTTGATGGAAGCCAATCTAAGGAATTTTATTCAATCCACACGGTTTGAACCGTTGGAGTTAGAAGTCAGAGAATTTGTGCAACCCAAGTTGTCAATTGAAGAACCACCTAAACTCAAGCTAAAGGTACTTCCTTCCCATTTGAAATACGTTTATTTAGGTGACTGTTCCACTTTGTTGGTTATTATTTTAGCAGACTGTCAAAAGATCAAGAGGAACAACTAATTGCTGTTCTAAAGAAATTTAAGAAAGTAATTGGTTGGACCATAGTTAATATTCGAGGTATAAGCCCTACTTTTTGTATGCATAAAATTATTTTAGAAGAAGGTGAAAGAGCTTGAATTGATGGAAAAAGAAGGCTCAATCTTATTATGAAAGAAGTTGTGAGAAAGGAAGTGATCAAATGGTTAGATGTAGGAATCGTCTATCCTATTTCAGATAGGTTGTGGGTAAGTTCGGTGTAGTGTGTGTCGAAGAAAGGTGGAATCATGATTGTTGAAAATAAGCCTAATGAGTTGATTCCAACGAGAACCGTTACTAGTTGGAGAACCTGTATTGATTACAGAAAATTGAATAAAGCCACTCGGAAGGACCATTTTCCGTTGCCTTTTATGGATCAGATGTTAGATCAACTGGTAGGTAATGAATTCTATTGTTTTTTAGATGGCTATTTGGGATATAACCAAATAGTTTTAGCTTTGGAGTACCAACATAAACCAACCTTTACTTGTCCATACAGTACGTTTGATTTTAGGCAAATGCCATTTGGTTTATGCAATGCACCTGCAACATTTTAATGATGCATGCTGGTAATATTCACTGATAAGGTTGAAAATGTTGTTGAGGTTTTCATGGATGATTTTTCTGTTTTTGGCAACACTTATGGTATTTGTTTGAGTAAATTGGCTAAGGTACTGAAGAGATGCGAAGAGACTAATCTTGTCCTTAACTGGGAAAAATGCCATTTTATGGTTAAGGAAGGGATTGTCTTAAGGCATAAAATCTCAAAGAGAGGAGTTGAAGTCGATAAAGCAAAGGTGGATGTAATTGAAAGATTACCGGCCCCAATTAATGTGAAAGGATTCAGAAGTTTCTTAGGCCATGTCGGTTTTTACCGAAGGTTTATCAAAGATTTTTTGAAAATTTCTAAACTGTTGTGCTTTTTGTTAGAGAAAGATACAGTGTTTGATTTCAACAAAGCATGTTTGGAAGCTTTTGAAGATATGAAAAAATAGTTAATCTCAGCCCCAATAATCGTTACACCTAATTGGAGCTCCCCTTTTGAATTAATGTGTGATGCAAGTGATTATGCCGTTAGAGCTGTGATCGGTCAAAGAAGAAACAAAGTGTTTCACCCTATTTACTTTACAATTAGAACTTTGACGAGAGCCCAACTCAATTATACGATAACTAAAAAGGAACTCATTGTTATAGTTTTTGCTTTTGAAAAATTTTGATCATATCTTATAGGTACCAAAGTTACAGTATTTATTGACCATGCAACTATTAAATACTTTCTCACAAAGAAAGATGTGAAATCGAGGCTAATTCGTTGGATACTTTTTCTCCAAGAATTTGACCTTGAGATCCAAGACAGAAAAGGTGTCAAAAATCAAATAGTTGATCATTGTCGAGGTTGGAACAAGACGAGGTAACTAGATCATGTGTGCCTATCAATGCGAATTTCCCAAATGAACACTTATTTGAGGTAAGTCAAATTTATAAAACACCTTAGTTTGCTGATTTTTCCAATTATCTTGCATGTGGAATAATTCCTCGAGAAATGACATAACAATAAAGGAAAAAATTCCTTCATGATAGTCGGTATTATTTTTAGGAGGATCCATTTTTGTTTAAATAGTGTGCAGATAATATAATCCGAAAGTGTGTAGCTGAAAGTGAGGTTGCTGAGATCTTGTATCATTGCCATTCATCTCCAAGTGGGGGACACTTTGGTGGTTCACGTACTACAACAAAGATTTTGCAAGCAGGTTTTTTTTGGCCTAAACTATTTAAATGTGCTTATGCTTATGTGAAGAACTGTGATAAATGCCAAAGGACCGAAAATATATCAAGGAGGAATGAGATGCCCTTGACAAACATTTTGGAGATTGAATTATTCGACATATAGGGCATTGACTTCTTAGGCCCGTTTCCTTCTTCGTATGGGAACAAATACATCTTAGTTACTATGGACTATGTATCCAAGTGGGTTGAAGCTGAAGCATACCCTACAAATGATGCTAAGGTAGTCATGTGATTCCTACATAAGCATGTGTTTACACGATTTGGGACACCAAGAGCTATTATTAGTGATGAAGGTTCTCACTTTGTGAACAAATGGCTTAAGTGGTTGCTTGGAAAATATAATGTGAAGCACAAGATTGCTACTACCTATCACCCTTAGTCTAATAGGCAAGTTGAAAGAGTGAACTGTGAAATCAAAGGTATCCTTGAAAGGGTAGTATGCCTTAGCAGAAAAGATTGGTCTCGAAGGATTGATGATACATTATTGGCCTATCAAACAACATTTAAGACACTGTTAGGAATGACCCCTTACCAATTAGTCTTTGAAAATGCATGTCATTTTCCATTAGATTTGGAGAATAGAGCTCATTAGGCTTTGAAGTAGTTGAACTTTGATATTATTATCAAATATCATATCATTACAGTAAATGTCATTCATTAACATTCAATAAGAACTTAAATTGAGCATACAAAGCCTAACTCATGCAATTAGGACCAATCTGATAACATATAAAAGTTTTGAAAACTTAAAAAATTTTCAACTTTTAAAAGTTCACACGCAAGTGTGAACAGGCCGTATGCCTCACATAGCCTTGGACACGCTTGTTTGTCTAAGCCATGGCAAAATAGGGCATACATACTGACTTATCCAGTTGACCACAAGACACACCCGTGTTCCAGGCCGTGTGAAAATTAAATTGACTTGGCCACATGACCGACCACAAGCCCGTGTGCCACACATGACCAGTAGACACGCCCGTGTGTCTAGGCCATGTCAAAACTAAGGGGAATACTGACTATAATTCGTAGGGTACCCTAGGGGACACACGGCCGTGTAACATGACCGTGTGACGCACACGGCTGAGACACACGCCCGTGTCTCTGCCCGTGTGGAAAAAAATAGGCCATTTGAATAGCCAATTTGCCACCCCAATTTGGGTCAACCTATAAGCACCAAACCAAGCATATATGCACAATCATTTCAGCCAATATCTATACCAAACCATACATAATTCATACTATAACATTACCAATTATTTTAAATCTCAATTCTCAATCAATTTATACCAAAACTTAAACTAAAATCATACCTAAATATATGATCAATACATCATTCAATCAAATGCTCAAAACTTACCAAAACTTCTCAACATTGGCCATTTCTTTTAGCCAACTAAAACATACCACAATTTCACATTAGCATTATATATCATATACCATTATCGATGTAACACCCCAAACTCGACCCAGAAGTTAGGCCTGAATCTGGTGAGTCACATTGAAGTGTTTTTCAAAACCCATGTTCTCATTGAAAACCCTTCTTACTACTCAAAACCTCTGGCCATTTTAAAACATGTGAAACATTAATTCTCTTAAAACCTTATTTTCTGCAAAAGCTTACTTTTAAACAGTTGCAGAAACGTGATATTTTGAAAACCAATTGTTGTTTCGGAAAACCGTGCCCTACTTCTAACAGATATTAAGCATACTAAATAAATTTCCCAAATAAAAAGTTAAGAAAATAAAGAGGCCTTAATACAACCCAAATAAAAAACCAAAGTGCTTAACTAAATAAATGAAATAGAAAAACATATGCAGTTGTGTCGTCGTCTCCGAGTCCCTCTGCGACACCGATCCACCTAACGTTGGGGATTACCTGTACATTTAATAAACGGGGTGAGTTTACGAAAACTCAGTGTGTAATCCCCTTACTAGAGTAATAGTCAGTAAACAGACATAATTCAGAATCAGTTTGGGCCGAAGCCCATTACAGTAATAGTACAGTCCAGTTCAGAGCATATGTGGGCCAAAGCCCGTTACAATATCATTTGGGTCATAGCCCATAACAGAATCAATTGGACCTAGCCCATCTTAGCCTTAGTTGGGCCGAAGCCCACATCACAATAATATGACACTAATATCATACATGCAATGCTGTACAACCCACCCTAGTAATCCAACCACTACACACCAACTCCGTCCCCTGGTACATATGATGTGGGGATATAAATATCGACCTACCCATCCGATACACATCAATGCTAGCCCGGTTGCGGTATTACCTTCATTGCAGCAAGCTGCTAATCAAATATTAGGCTTAATAGCCATCGGTGGATCCACAGTCGTCAAGCAACCATGCGATTCTCATATACTTCCTCCGTTCCATAATTCCCAACCCATGCAATATGTCGTGTATGTCATGCTCAATCATCACACGTGTATGCAGAATGGCCATACTCAGTAACAGCCTTTTAAACATATATTAAGAGCATATCAGTCATACAGCCACAATCAAGTCAATTAAAACGCAGTCATACATATATAATCAAATCAGTCAAATTTGAAGTCTAAGTTAGTCATTTACCCTCAAGGGAAAAACAGTCATTTTACACTACAAGGGTATTTGATTAATTTTACACTACAAGGGTATTTCGATAATTTTACAAATCGGGGGTGTTTCAGTAATTTTAAAAATCGAGGGTATCTCAGTAATTTTACAAATCGAGAGTATTTCGGTAATTTTACAGATCGAGGATATTTCGGTAATTTTACAAATCAAGGGTGTTTCAGTAATTTTACAAATCGAGGGTATTTTAGTAATTTTTTAATCAAGGGTATTTCGATAATTTTACAAATCAAGGGTCTTTCAATAATTTTGTAAACCGAGGGTATTTCGATAATTTTTCAAACTAGGGGTTCTTCGGTAATTTCTCTTTATTATGGGTTTATTACTTACCTTGGCCCGTGAACAAGTCATCGTTGGCTAAAGTGAACAGATACTATGCACCAGGTAGGATTCTAGAGAAGAGGATGTGAGTCATTAAGACCGCTTAAGTACCAAGCTCTCCCTAGATCCAATCCTAGACATACATATACTCATTGCTACACTTTAACCCTATGACACGTCCACGGTTGCGATGAATTAATTATTTAAGTTTTATGTCTGCTTGAGTAGTTACCAAAAACTAGGTCCACAACCCTTTTACTAGACACTAACAGATCCACAGTTATTCATTTGGCCCATTTAGGCCCAATCTCGTTCACATGGCCCATCAGGCCCAATCACATTCATATGGCACATCAGGCCCAATCACATTCATACGGCCCATCAAGCCCAACTAGTTCCCACTGAACAATTAGATTTACACAAGCAGGCCAACAGGCCCATCGAGGCCCAAAACAGCCCCACTACACAAGAGCGCTCGTGGCGGCTTTTAGCTTTTACTGATTTCTAACAAAGAAGGGCGTGAATACACACCTGTTTATGAGAACGCGCCGAAGACCACGATCACCAACCTTGGCACATCCTGCACTGGGTCTTAATCACCTCTTTCTTTTTCCCCCACTCATCTGGTTCGCTCTATTTAAAGCCAGCTTCTCACCAATTCCCATGTTAGCTTCCCGATGTGGGATTACTTTCAACCATTAGGAAAATTTCTTATTTTCTTATGATCACCTCAACCATAGAGGTCCAGTCCAACTCCACCTCCTACACAACTCAAACAGCAAAATAAATACCCCATTGCGCATCCCAAGACTTGAACCTTAGATCTCACAGTTACACAACACGCCACCTTGTCACTCCACCATAGGCTCTTTCTGTGTCATATTTTATCCTCAATTAAATATAAGGTCTATAGGCCAAAGTTCAGGTTCCTTTAAAAGACAAACCAAAATAAATTGTAAGAGCCAAGACTTCAACCCAGGCTCCTTTACGACCTTAATGATGCCACAACCACTAGACCACATACTTCCTTGTGACATTTATTTACCACAATAATTTAAAAGGCCTTCAACCAAGCACCCAGGGTTTTATTCACTTAAAACCAAATTATTTTCTAAAGCCCAAGTTTGAACCTAAGATTTCTCCAACACTTTTCAAGGCCATTAACCACTAAAGCAGACATTCAATTGTGTCATTTCCTTGCACAATTAAATGCTTATATACAACCTCCTTACGGACCCATACTCAAGGCCCAATACTTCTAGGCCCAAATTCGGGGCGTTACAATTCTACCTCTTAAAGAAATTTTGTCCTCAAAATTTTCAACTATCTGAACAAGCGCTTAGCTCAATTTACACCACTACACTCCTGCTGCGCACTCTAGTTCCAAACTACACCAATACACTTTTAACTTAATCTCAAAACCTTTCTCACCCAACCAAACATCTAACCACAGAAGCAAACAGATATTTAGCACACATGCCTACAATTTCTATATTCAAACATCACATCCAAACAAAATACGCCTGACTTAAAAGGAACAGTGATCTCTCTTCTTGCTGCACTCCAAGTGCCTAGACTGAAATGTTTCACCATACGCCATAACTCTTGCCTTGAACACTTCTTTCAGCACTTCCCTTACCAACCGGATCAGTGCCTCCTTACCAAGCTCCGAGTTATTATTACCCAAAGTTAGCGGACTTACCTTAACTATAGTTTCCTGAACCATCTCATGTTCCGGGGAGATGGGCAACTCCTCGCGACCTTGCTTGTCTTCGAAATCCATCACAGTATTATTGCTAGCTAAAAAAAAATCTGATTTCCAAAACATACACTGAATAAATACAAGATCTAACTTTAAGTACAGTCTAACAGAAAACTTACAAATTCGGAGCCGGAGACTCGGTAACCACACTTTCAGGAAAATATTCAGAAAAACATTGCAAATACTTCAAATCTTTTCAAACCTTTTTGAAACAATTATTTCAAAAATCCAATTTTAAAACTCATTCCACAATCGAGTTTTGCAACTTGGCTCTAATACCACTAAATGTAACACCCCAAACCCGGCCTAAAAGTTAGGCCCGAATCTGGCGTGTCACATTGAAGTGTTTTTTGAAAACCATGCTCTTATTGAAAACCCTTCTTACTGCTCAAAAACTCTAGCCATTTTAAAACTTGTGAAATTTTAATTCCCTTAAAACCTTATTTGCTGCGGAAGCTTACTTTTACACAGTTGCAGAAACGTGATATTTTGAAAACTAGTTGTTGTTTTGAAAAATCGTGCCCTTCTTCTAACAGATATTAAGCATACTAAATAAATTTCACAAATAAAAAGTTAAGAAAATAAATTTCTCAAATAAAAATTTAAGAAAATAAAGAGGCCTTAATCCAACCCAAATAAAAAACCAAAGTGCTTAATTAAATAAATGAAATAGAAAAACATATGCAGTTGTGTGGTCATCTCTAAGTCCCTCTGCGACACCGATCCACCTAACGCTGGGGATTACCTGCACAGTTAATAAACGGGGTGAGTTTACGAAAACTCAATGTGTAATCCCCTTACTAGAGTAATAGTCAGTAAACAGACAGAATTCAGAATCAGTCTGGGCCGGAGCCCATTACAGTAACAGTACAGTCCAGTTCAGAGCATCTATGGGCCAAAGCCCGTTACAATATCATTTGGGTCACAGCCCATAATAGAATCAATTGGGCCTAGCCCACCTTAGCCTTAGTTGGGCCGAAGCCCACATCGCAATAATATGACAATAATATCATACATGCAATGCTGTACAACCCACCCCAATAATCCAACCGCTACGCACCAACTCCGTCCCCCGGTACACATCATGTGCGGATATAAATATCGACCCACCCATCTGATACATCAATGGTAGCCTTGTTGCGGCACTACCTTCATTGCAGCAAGCTGCTAATCAAATATTAGGCTTAATAGCCATCGGTGGATCCACGGTCGTCAAGCAACCATGGGATTCTTATATACTTCCTCCAATCCATAATTCCCAACCCATGCAATATGTCGTGTATGTCATGCTCAATTATCACACGTGTATGCAGAATGGCCATACTCAATAACAGTCTTTTAAACATATATTAAGAGCATATTAGTCATACAGCCACAGTCAAGTCAATTAAAACACAGTCATACATACATAATCAAATCAGTAAAATTTGAAGTCTAAGTCGGTCATTTACCCTTAAGGGTAAAACAATCATTTTACCCTACCGAGGTATGTCGGTCATTTTACACTACATGGGTATTTCGATAATTTTACACTACAAGGGTATTTCGATAATTTTACAAATTGGGGGTGTTTCGGTGATTTTACAAATCAAGGGTATCTCGGTAATTTTACAAATCGAGGGTATCTCGATAATTTTACAAATGAGGGTATTTCGGTAATTTTACAAATCGAGGGTGTTTTAGTAATTTTACAAATCAAGGGCATTTCTATAATTTTACAATCGAGGGTATTTCGGTAATTTTACAAATCAAGGGTATTTCAATAATTTTGTAAACCGAGGGTATTTCAGAAATTTTACAAACTGGGGGTATTTCAGTAATTTTACAAACCGGGGGTATTTCGATAATTTTACAAATCGGGGGTATTTTGGTGATTTTACAAACTGGGGGGGTACTTCAGTAATTTCTCTTTATTATGGGTTTATTACTTACCTTGGCCCGTTAACAAGTCCTCGTTGGCTAAAGTGAACAAATACTATGCATCAGGTAGGATTCTAAAGAAGAGGTGAGTCATTAAGACCGCTTAAGTACCAAGCTCTCCCTATATCCAATCCTAGACATGCATATACCCATTGCCACATTTAACCCTATGATTCGTCCACGGTCGCGATGAATTAATTATTTAAGTTTTATGTTTGCTTGAGTAGTTACCAAAAACTAGGTCCACAACCCCTTTACTAGACACTAACAGATCCACACTTGTTCATTTGGCCCCTTTAGGGCCAATCTCGTTCACATGGCCCATCAGGCCTAATCATATTCATATGGCCCTTCAGGCCCACTCACATTCATATGGCCCATCAGGCCCAATCACATTTATATGGCCCATCAGGCCCAACTATTTCCCACCGAACAGTTAGACTTACACAAGCAGGCCCATAGGCCCATCTAGGCCCAGAACAGCCCCAGCACACGAGAATGCTCGTGGCGGCTTTCAGCTTTTGCTGATTTCTAACAAAGAAGGGTGTGAATACACACTTGTTTATGAGAATGCACCAAAGACCATGATCACCAACCTTGGTATATCCTACATTGGGTCTTAATCACCTTTTTCTTTTTCCCCCACTCATCTGGTTCGCTCTATTTAAAGCCAGTTTCTCACCAATTCCCATGTTAGCTTCCCGATGTAGGCTTACTTTCAACCATTAGGAAAATTTCTTATTTTCTTATGATCACCTCAAGCACAGAGTTCCAGTCCAACTCTACCTCCTACACAGCTCAAACAGCAAAATAAATACTCCATTGCGCATCCCAAGACTTGAACCTTAGACCTCACAGTTACACAATATGCCACCTTGCCACTCCACCACAGGCTCTTTCTGTGTCATATTTTATTCTCAATTAAATATAAGGTCTATAGGCCAAAGTCCAGGTTCCTTTAAAAGAAAAACCAAAATAAATTGCAAAAGCCAAGACTTCAACAGGCTCCCTTACAACCTTAATGATGCCACAACCACTAGACCACATGCTTCCTTGTGACATTTATTTACCACAATAATTTAAAAGGCCTTCATCCAAGCACCCAGGGTTTTATTCACATAAAACCAAAATATTTGCTAAAGCCCAAGTTTGAACCCAAGATTTCTCCAACACTTCTTAGGGCCATGAACCACTAAAGCAGACATTTAATTGTGTCATTTCCTTGCACAATTAAATGCTTATAGACAACCTCCTTACAGATCCATACTCAAGGCCCAATACTTCTAGGCCTAAATTCGGGGCGTTACAATCAAACTATAAGTTCAAACACAAACTAGCCATATCACATGGCTAAATATATACATCACAAAACATAATCCCACAACTTCTAGCCTATACATGCTATACTTTAATATTATATACATTTACAAAGTACCAAAATAAGGTTCGATAGTGTGGTGATGATCCTCGACGATCCCCGAGCTCACAGTAGCTTCGGTATCTAAAAAACAATGCAAACACACACAAAGTAAGCTTTCAAAAGCTTAGTAAGCCATATACAAATAAACATATCATTCAAAGAAAATAAGTATCATCAAATCATTTATACTTTGTATACCAATGCTAACACAAATCTCATATTCAAATACTTACCTTTCATTCTCAAATAGGATATACAAAGTAAACATACCTGAATATGATATGATTTCACAAAGTTATTAATTTTCTCGGAATTCCCATTTGAACCATTCGGAAACATAAGGATACGCAGATAGGTCAGAGAACATATACAATGCCAACGTCCCAGACATGGTCTTACATGTAATCAAACATCGATGCCACTGTCCTAGACAGGGTCTTACACGAAATCAGATACGATGCCAATGTCCCAAACATGGTTTTACATGCAAAAAAAAAAGTCGATGCCAATGTCATAGACGTGGTCTTACACGTAGAACAAATATAAAAAATCCTATGTCATGAGATACGTATCCTAACTATTCCTAAGGTTCGTACGGGGCTTTTCAGATGTCAAAACTTTATTGATACTTTGTCGAATAGCACATATTAAGTTTGAATAATATTTCCTCACAAATTCAATATCATATGAAGAATAATAATTCAATTCAAACACATTTATTGTATATTGACTTACCTCGTAGGGATTCGGATAGATGGAATTGATTACTTGACGACTTTCGACTTTCCCCAATCTAATTTTGTATTCTTTAGTTCTCGATCTAAATCAATTCAAATTTAACTTATTCAATCACACATTCATTCAAAATAATCCATATACCCACAATTAGGGAATTTTGCAAACTAGCCCTCACATTTTTACATTTTGACACTTTAGTCCCTAATTCACAAAATCAAAAAATACACATAATTTACTTGTACACAAGCTTAGCCGAATTTTCATAGCCCTTATACAAGTCCATAAATTTCATTTCTTTCACATTTTAGTCCCTCATAAAAATTTTACAATTTAGCCCAATTTACTCAATTTCATTAAAAATCCAAAGACAGAACATGTAAACCCAACATCAAACATTCATTTATCAACAGCTAACTTTACAACACTCCTAATTTCATCAATGGAACATTTCAAAATCATGTTCAAAATCAGAAATTGAGGCATGGGTTTGATAGTATACGAAGCAACGATTACAAAAACGTAGAAATTATCAAAAACCGAATAAAAAACGTACCTAAATCAAAGTTTAATATTGCTGAACCCTAGCAAGCATTTTTCTTTTTTTTCCTTTGTGTTTTTTGGTCATGGATGAACAAATGACCATAATTTCATAACTTTTTTTTTAGTTATGATTCATTTAATAGTTGTTTTGCCATTTTGCCCTTTCATTAAAACATAAATAAACCATTATAATAAGGTCATATATGTCCACTCATGCTTTTAATGGTCAAATAACATAATAAGGACCTCTCATTTCAAATAAGCACTTTTAACAAGTAGCAAGCAACTTTTACATTTTACGTGATTAGGTCCTTTTATCAAATTGAGCACACAAACAATCGAATTTTCAGACGAAACTTTCACATATGCTAATTCACACATCATAAGCACAGAAAATAATATTTAACTATTTGTCTAACTCGGAATGTGTTCCTGAAACCACTGTTCCGACTAGGGTCAAAACCAGACTGTTACAATTATCCCCCTTTAGGGATTTTCGTCCCCGAAAATCTTACCGTTAAACAAATTCGGATATTGTCAGCTCATAGCATCTTCAGGCTCCCACGTGGCCTCTTCAATACCGTGTCGATGCCACATCACTTTTACTAATGGAATTTTCTTATTTCACAGTTCTTTAACCTTACGAGCTAAGATACGAATTGACTTTTCTTCTTAAGTCATATCAGACTGAATTTCAATCTCAGACGGGGAAATCACATGCGACGGATCAGATCTGTATCATCGAAGCATCGATACGTGAAACACATCATGAATTTTTTCTAACTCTGGTGGTAACAACAATGTATATGCTATCGGTCCAATACGCACATTAATCTCATACGGATGAACCTCGGACTCAATTTGCTTTTTCTAATGAATCGAAGCACTTTCTTCCATGGAGATACTTTCAAAAGCACCTTGTCACCGATTTTAAATTCAATATCTTTTGTTTTCAAGTCTGCATAAGATTTCTGACGAACGGAAGCTACTTTCAAACTATCTCGGATCACTTTTACTTTCTGTTTAGTTTCTTTTATCAAATCAATTCCATGAATCTTATTTTCACTGACCTCCATCCAATAGAAAGGTGTACGGCATTTGCGACCATATAAAGATTCGTATGATGCCATTTTAATGCTCGACTGAAAACTATATTTATAAGCAAATTCAATCAAGGGAAAATAATGTTCCCACGTATCTTCAAACTAAAAAATGCAACATCTCAACATATCCTCGAGTATCTGAATAATCCACTCGGATTGACCACTAGTAATACTCTTTTCATTCCGGACCACCAGTAATACTATTTCAGATCATTATACATTTTCGTACTACCCAGATGCATAGATAACTGACTGTTATGAGCTTCACTCAAAATCATTTGAATTAACTCTGGATTTCTCGGGACACAAATTCTATCTCAAAATCTCAGACAATCATCTTTATCAATTCTGAATTCTGAATCAGACTCTACATCACACTGAGCTCGTTTTGCTAAAATTTCATTATCAATCTTCTGAGCTTCAATAATCTGTTGTAAGAACAAAGGTATTGCTTTCAATTAAGCTAAAACTGAACCATCGTCGGACAGAATCAAATGAACATTCATCGCACCCAAAGCAAATAATGATTTTTTGCTCAAAGAACCAGCAATAATATTTGCTTTACCCGGATGATAATGAATCACAAGGTCATAGTCTTTTAGCAATTCAAGTCATTTTATTTGTCGCAGATTCAAATCTTTCTAAGTCATCATATATTTCAAACTCTTATGATCAGAATATACATGACAATTTTCTCCGAACAGATAGTGGCGCCAAAGCTTTAGAGCAACCACAATCACAACTAACACAAGGTCATGCATCGGATAGTTCTTTTCATGCGGCTTTAACTGTCTCAAAAAATAAGCAATGACTTTACCTTCTTGCATTAACCGATCAACAAAGCATCACTGTAGATCACAAGTTCTTTACCCGATTCAGGTTGTACCATTACCGAAGCTTCAAGCAACAAAGTTTTTAACTGATCAAAGCTGTTCTGCAATTTTTAGACCATTCAAACTTCACATCTTTCTGAAGTATCTTTGTTAACGGAGTCGCAATCATAGAAAATCCTTTTACAAACCTTCTATAATAACTGGCAAGTCCCAGAAAACTGCGGACTTCAGAGATATTCCTTAGAGGTTTCCAATCCAGAATAGCTAAAATCTTGCTCAGATATCAGATGCTGATACAATATGACCCAGAAAACCAACTTCTCGCAACTAGAATTTACATTTACTGAATTTCGCATATAACTGTTTATCTCGCAGAATCTGTAGCACTCGTCTCAGATGCTCGACATGTTCGGATTCATCACGTGAATAAATCGATATGTCATCAATGAATACAACAACAAATTGATCTAGATACGGTCTAAAAATTCTATTCATCAAATCCATAAAGATAGCAGGTGCGTTAGTCAATCCGAAAGGCATAACTAAGAATTCATAGTAGCCATACCTTGTTCTAATAGCAATTTTCAAAATGTCTGAGTCTTTCACTCGCAACTGATAATAGCCTAATCTCAAATCTATTTTTGAAAACACAACATCTCCTTTCAATTGATCAAACAAATCATCAATTCGGGGTAGGGGATACTTATTCTTGATAGTCACTTTGTTCAACTGACGATAATCTTTACACATTCTCATTGTACTGTCTTTCTTTTTCACGAATAGAACTGGATCACCCCAAGGTGAGAAGCTCGGTCTAGCAAACCCTTTATCAGTTAATTCTTGCAATTGAGACTTCAATTCTTTCAGTTCGGTCGGAGCCATTCTATACGGAGCTATCAAAATCGGAGTAGTACCAGGTACCAATTCAATGCCAAATTCAACTTCTTTAACCGGAGGTAATCCCGGAAGTTCTTCAGGAAATACATGAGTAAACTCACATACAACAGGCACTGATTCAACTTTCTTTTCTAACATTTTTGAATCAATTACATAAGCAAAGTAGGCTTCACAACCCTTTTTCACAATACTTAAAGCTTTCATAGAAGTTATTACAGCAGGCAATCTATTCAAATCACTAGATTTAATTCAGACTATTTCATCATCCTTGCATCTCAAATCAATAATTTTTTGTTTGCAATTTACAACAGCATCATGCAAAGTTAACCAGTCCATACCCAGAATTATGTCAAATTCATCAAAAGGTAACAGCATCAGATCAGCAGGAAAACAAGTGTCTCAAAACATTAACGGACAATTCTTGTAGACTTTATCAACCAAAACACATATGCCTAGAGGGTTCGAAACTTTAACTACAAATTTAGTAGACTCTACAGGCAAAGTCTTACTGTTTACTAAGTTCATGCATATATACGAATGTGTCGGTCCAAGATCTATCAAAGCAATCACAAAAGTATCATAAAGAGTAAATGTACCTGTAATCATATCTGGCGATGAAGCATCCTCATGAGCTCGGATAGCATAGGCTCTGGCAGGTGCACGAGCCTCGGATCTAACAGCTGTGTCTTTTGTCCCTCTCTGACTGCCACTTATATTTCCCGTATTTTTGGAAGTCTACCATGAGATGCATTGCCACTTGGCCTCATATTTTGTACAATTTCTTGCTTGACAGATTCAGGGCAATCACGAATAAAATGATCTAACTATCCACACCTGAAACAAGCCCAATCATACAATCTACAATTACCGGGATGTCTTTTACCACAATGCTTGCACTCAAGGCAACAGGATTTAGCATTTCCAAAACTGGCAACAGATGTAGCTGGAGCTTTGAAGCTCGAATGCAATCTTATATGATCTCTATTCGAATGTCCGGCATTAGCCTTTGAACGACTATTATCATCTCGAAATTTCTTTGATGTAGATTGAAATGACTTGCTCGATGATCTCTTTCACACTTCTTTAGCTTCATAATCAGCTTTTCTTTTCCCTTTCCCGAGATCTTCAGCTTTACATGCTTGTTCAACAAGTACAACAAATTCTTTAATCTCGAGAATCTTGACTAACAAACGAATATCCTTGTTCAAACCATCTTCAAATCTTTTGCACATTATTGATTCCTTAGATACACATTGACGAGCATATTGACTTAGTCTTACAAATTCCTGCTCGTATTCTGTGACAGACATATGGCCTTGTTTAAGCTCGAGAAACTCTTTACGTTTTTTATCAATAAATCTCTGACTGATGTATTTCTTTCAAAATTAGACTTGGAAGAAATCCCAGGTGACTCGCTCACTCAGAACTACCGATATTAAAGTTTTGCACCAATGGTACGTCATATCTCTCAGAAGTGAAACGACACATTTTATACATTACTTGGGATTCAAAGATAATTCATCAAACACTCTAATCGTGTTCTCTAACCAGAACTTGGCCTTTTCAGCATCATCATTTGTTGTAGCTCGAAACTCTGCGACCCCATACTTTCTAATCTTATCCACTGGAGGCTTACTTAACTGAACTAGATTCACTGATGGTATAGCAGGAGCTTGCAGAGAATTGACTGGGCTGGGGGTTGTTAAACAGCAGGATTGGTTCTAATATATTGGCTAAACCAATCGTTCATCATCTGATAGAAGGCTTGTCTAGCCTCACCATCATGACTACTCGTAGTCGGTCAAGAATTGGATGGCGCCGTCCCTTGCGCTGGAGCAGGCGCATTACTTTCGACATCATCTGCTACAGCTCGTTCTTGATCCATTTGCTATAAAAGCACATTTTAATGTCAGGATTCATCACACTATCGCAGTTCATAAATATGGCATGTATAGTTAAACTCACATACACTATGGTAGTCCTAGAACTAACTAAACCATAGCTCTGATACTAATAAAATGTAACACCCCTAACCCGTAACTGTCGCCAAAATAGGTTAAGAGGCATTACCGGACTTATAATAACATTCAGAATAATCATATCATTACATTAAATGTCATTCATTAACATTTAATAAGAACTTAAATCGAGCATACAAAGCCTAACTCATGCATTTAGGACCAATCTAATAACATATAAAAGTTTAAGAAACTTAAAAAATTTTCAACTTTTAAAAGGTCACACGCCCATGTGAACAAGCCGTGTGACCCGTGTGTCTAAGCCGTGGCAAAATAGGGCATACATACTGACTTATCCACACGGCCACAAGACACGCCCGTGTGAAAATTAAGGAGCCTACTGACTTGGCCACACGGCCGACCACATGCCCGTGTGCCAGCCTGTGTGCCACACATGACCAGTAGACACGTTCGTGTGTCTAGGCCGTGTCAAAATGGAAGGGTATACTGACTTTAATTCATAGGGTACCCTAGGGGGCACACAGTCGTGCAACACGACCGTGTGTCACACACAGCTGAGACACACGCCCGTATCTTTGTCGGTGTGGACAAAAATAGGCCATTTGAATAGCCAATTTGCCACCCCAATTTGGGTCAACCTACAAACACCAAACCAAGCATATATGCACAACTATTTCAGCCAATATCTATACCAAACCATACATAATTCTTGCTATAACATTACCAATCATTTTAAATCTCAATTCATCAATCAATTCATACCAAAACTTAAACTAAAATCATACCTAAACATATGATCAATACATCATTCAATCAAATGCTCAAAACTTACCAAAACTTCTCAACATTGACCATTTCTTTTGGCCAACCAATACATACCACAGTTTCACATTAGCATCACATATCATATACCTGTGACAACCCGAATTAGGGCCTAATCGGAATAGTGGTTTTGTGACCAAAAATTCGAGATAGAAATAATTGTTTTATAATTATTTTGGGTTTTATGATATGATTTCATGATTTCGTGAAAATTTCGTGATGAAATTCTATGCATTGAGCGCTTAAGTTGAGATTAGGGACTAAACCGAATAAATTGCAAAATTGTGTTTTAGAAGTTTTTAGTATGAAATTGCTTTGAGATATTAACTAGGAGGTCTTAAATAGCAATTTGACCAATTCCTAAGTTATGGAAAAAAGTTGGACATGGAGGGAAATTTTTAAAAAGTTTAGTAGTAAGGGCATTTTGGTCATTTGAATATTAAATGAAATAAAATGGGAAAAATAACACAAAATTGGTCATCATCTTCACTAGTTGCTGCCCAAATTTTCTCTCCTCCATAGCTAGGGTTTCTTCAACTTTCAAGCTTCATAGTAAGTGATTTCAAGCCCCGTTTTTAATGTTCTTCACATTTTTGAAATCCTCGTAGCTCGGTTTACCTATTTCTACCATTATTTCGAGTTAGGGTTTACGTTTAAAAATTTACCCATGAATGATAGGCATGTATTTTGTTGTTTTATGGTAGAATATGAATGTTTGAAGTTAGGAGAACGATCTTTTCTAAGCGATTTTTAACGAAAATGAGCAAAACGACATAATCGATAAAAATACCTATTGTTCATAACTATGTGTTAGAGTGAGAATTTGATGTTGCCATAGAAGAGAAAAATGATTAGTAGGTCATTAAACATAAGAATAAGGGCTGAAATTAAATTTCTGAGCCTTGGGGTAAAATCGTAATTTTGTAAAAGTTAGGGGGCAAAAATGTAATTTTTGTATAATGTGATTTTTGGATTAAAATAAATAGTTCGAGTGTTAAATGAGCTAAATATGTTGTTATAGATCAAGAAAGGCGTGGAATCGACCTCGAACGGGGGAAGGAGAAAGTTTTGAACTAAATTGCAAAATTCTCATATTTTGCACCGAGGTAAGTTTGTATATAAATAATACATTAATTTAATTTACATTATTATATTTTAGCCTATTATATATATACTAGCTGATGTTGAAGTATAAATCGACTATTGGAAAAATTGAAATAAGTAATAGAGAGAGATCCCAGTTGAACATTCGGAAAGATCGAATAAAATAGAGGGAGCATAGCTAGGTCACATGTATGGTGCTGAGTGCACATCATGTGTACAAGAAAGCTACGAGATACTATGTAATAGCTAGGTCACATGTGTGATACGGGATGTATCCCATGTAGACAAGAGAGCTACGAGAGAGGTAAATGTAGCTAGGTCGCATGCGTGATTCCAAGTGAAGGACACCATGTAGACAAGAGAGCTACGAGACAAATAGGATAGGTCACATGAGTGGTACTAAGTGTTCACCATGTGTACAAGAGAGCCGAATTAAATGAAATATGATGGTGGGGCTGTGTGCTGAAACCATCAAGTATCGAGGATTAATCCAAATTGTTCAACGAGATGGCTTTGTGGTGACATTGTAGTCATGGGCCTATACTCATGATGTATGAAATGTGGTGAAAATGATTTGTGATATATATATATAAGTTAAAATGAGGTTAGTGCAAAGAATGTGTGAAAGAGTGAAATTAGCATTAAAACTGTTTTGGACAGTAGTAGTGATGTGATTATGAAAAATCACAAAAAAATAGAAGGATGAGATGTGAAATTAAATCTTAATGAGTCTATTTTCATATAAAAGAAACAGAGCAAGCAAAGGAATTCAATATTTTGATATATTTACAATTGTGTGTGACTTGCTCAGGATGACTATGTGATCCTCTGTTCCAACTTTGAAAAATCACTAAAAATTTTAAAAAAACAAATTAATAAATATAGTTTATATGCCTAAATTCCTTATTGAGTCTAGTTTTAAATGAAATAGGTTTCATGGTTATTTGAATTGTGTAATGAGAGAAATTCAATTCGTAGTGAATAGAGGTCAGATCGGTTGAGCTGTGTAACAGGGGAAAGTTTAACTAATAAACTATACTAATTGGCTGAACCAAAAATTCTAGAGAAAAATTAGTAAGAAGTTTTATGAGTTTAGATTCAGGAAAATTTTACAGATTTGAATTTCGAGTTTCGTAACTCGAGTTATGATTTATTTAGTGATCATGACGCAGGAGGGACAGCTTGATCAAATCGGAGTAAATAGTAAAATTAAAAATATGATATAATTGAGTTATGTTGTAAACATATTAGATTCCTTATTTGTTATTTATATACTTACTTACTAAGCTATAAGCTTACTTTCTTTTCTCTCCTTTGTCTTATAGTGTCATCCAGCTAGCACAGGAGTTAGAGATCGTTGAAGATCCGTCCGCACTATCAATACTCTTGGTATTTGAACTCAACATTTTGAAATATGGCATGTATAGCAGACTTAGTTATTTTATTACGTGTCATAATTGTCTAGGTTTAAAATACTAATTATAGTATCTAACTAATCATTTTGTACGAAGCCTTTGAAATTGGTTTGTATTGTTAATGGCATATGTTATAATGATTCGTGATCAAATTGCACGCCATATTTTTGTTTGGGTTTTATTTAATAGTATATACTATAATTTGTTAATACCTCGTGCCCTGTTTCGGCGACGGATACGGGTAAGGGGTGTTACATTTAGTGGTATCAGAGCTATGGTTTAGTCGGTTCTCTGACTAATAAAGTGTGTATAAAAGTATAGCTATACATGCCATAAAAATATTGTGATAGTGTGGTGACTCGTGATTATCCTAAACTGTGTTTTGTTTTAATATAGTAATGGATCCTGAAGTAACTGCGGCTGATGATGCTGCTAGTAATGCGCCGGCTCCCGCACAAGGGACCGCTCCTATGGAAAGTAGACCTGAGACATTGAGACAGGGAGATGAGGCTCGGGATGCCTTTCTCCAAATGATGAACAACTGGTATACTGAGTTTATTCGAGCAAATCCAAATGCTCAACCTCCTCCACCCCCTCTCATACCTCAGACGATTCTTATAGCTGCTCAAGGCATAGATTTGGTAAGAATTAACAAGCCTCCAGTTGACAAGATTCGAAAGTAAGGGGCCAAAGAGTTTAGAGCAAAGATCGATGATGATCTTGAGAAAGCGGAGTTCTGGATTGAAAATTCTACCCGTGTATTTGATGAGCTCTCATGTACACCCGAGGAGTGCTTAAAGTGTGCTGTATCACTTTTGAGAGATTTGGCCTACCACTGGTGGAAGACTTTGGTAGCAGTGGTGCCAAAAGAAAGAGTTACTTGGGATTTCTTCCAGGAAGAATTCAGAAAGAAATACATAAGTCAGCGATTTATTGATAAAAAACGGAAGGAGTTCCTTGAATTGAAGCAGGGCAAGATGTCTGTGGCAGAGTATGAGCGTGAATTTGTAAGACTCAGCAAGTATGCCCAGGAATGTATGTCCACTGAGGCCATTATGTGCAAAAGGTTTGAGGATGGGCTAAATGAGGACATTAAAGTGCTTGTGGGAATTTTGGAGTTAAAAGAATTTGTAGTATTGGTTGACCGAGCTCTTAAAGCCGAAGAATTGAACAAAGAAAGAAGAAAAGCTGCTATTGAGGCTCGAGATGCCAGAAAAAGGCCGATAAGCAAGTCATTTCAATCTCAATCAAAGAGGTCCAAAGAGACAAACCCTCGAATGACAGTTTCAACTGGGGATTCATACAGAGATCGTGGTAGAGCATATTCGGGGTCTAAAGCTCAAGCTACTTCAGTGGCAAGTGTGGGTAACGTGCAACCTAGAAAGCCCGAGTGTCAGCAATGTGGCAGGCAACATTATGGTGAGTGTTGGGGAAACGAACGAGCTTGTTTCAGGTGTGGTTCTTGCGAGCATTTTATTAGAGATTGTCCGGAGAAAGTTAAAGAAGAAAGATTTCAGAGTGCTAGACAGAATACCCCCGCTAGCAGAGGTAGACCACCGAGAAATACTGGAGGTGGGACTAGCAGTAAAACTGCGATGAAAGATTCAGTGGTGAGATCAGAAGCTAGAGCGCCTGCTAGAGCTTATGCTATACGTGCCCGAGAGGATGCATCATCTCCCGATGTCATTACTGGTACATTTTCTCTCTATGATACTATTGTTATTGCACTGATTGATCCCGGGTCCACTCATTCCTATATTTGCATGAATTTAGTATCTAATAAAAAGTTTCCTGTTGAGTTTACTGAGTTTACGATTAAAGTGTCGAACCCCTTAGGCCAATATATGCTAGTTGACAAGGTTTGCAAGAATTGCCCATTAATGATTCAAGGTCACTTTTTTCTGGCTAATCTGATGCTGTTACCATTTGATGAGTTTGATGTTATTTTGGGAATGGACTGGTTGACATTGTATGATGCCAAGGTAGATTGTAAACAAAAAACACTAGAGTTGAAATGTGAAAATGGAGAAATTCTGTGGGTTGAAACAGATGAATCAAATAAATTGCCTATGGTGATTTCGCCCATGTCTGCACAGAAATACATGAGGAAAGGGTGTGAACCTTATCTGGCTTATGTAATGAATACTGAGTTGCCTCAACTGAAGTTTGAATCAGTACCGATAGTCTGTGAGTTTCCAGATGTATTTCCAGAGGAATTGCCTGGGTTGCCTCCGAACAGAGAGATAGAGTTTGCCATTGATTTGTTGCCGGGTACTGCACCGATCTCGATTTCTCCATATAGAATGGCTCCGAATGAATTAAAAGAATTGAAGGCTCAGTTGCAAGAGTTAACAGATAAGGGATTTGTGAGACCGAGTTTCTCTCCCTAGGGTGCTCTTGTATTGTTCGTAAAGAAGAAGGATGGTTCAATGAGGCTTTGCATTGATTACCGTCAGCTTAATAAGGTGACTATAAAGAACAAGTACCCATTGTCGAGGATTGATGATTTATTCGATCAGTTAAAGGGGACCACAGTGTTTTCAAAGATCGATTTGAGGTCTGGTTACTACCAGTTGAGAGTTAAGGAGTCGAATGTGCCGAAAATCGCCTTTAGGACAAGGTATGGACATTATGAGTTTCTTGTGATGCCTTTTGGCTTAACAAATGCTCCAGCTATATTTATGGACTTGATGAACCGGATCTTTTGGCCATATTTGGATAAGTTTGTAGTAGTGTTTATAGATGACATTCTAATTTATTCTCGGGATGAGTCTGAACATGCCGAACACTTGAGAACCATATTGCAGATCTTGAGAGAAAAGAAACTGTTTGCTAAATTTAGTAAAAGTGAGTTCTGGCTTCGTGAAGTCTGATTTTTGGGACATATAGTCTCAGGTGATGGTATTCGGGTGGATCCGAGCAGGATTTCCGTAATCGTTGATTGGAAACCACCAAAGAATGTATCCGAGGTTAGAAGCTTTTTAGGCTTGGCCGGGTATTATAAACGTTTTGCTGAAGGATTTTCGATGATTGCCTCTCCTATGACTAAGTTGTTGCAAAAGAATGTTAAGTTTGAATGGACTGATAAATGTCAGCAGAGTTTTGAAAAGTTGAAAGCACGATTGACTGAAGCACCAATTTTAGTACAGCCCGAGCCAGGGAAGGAGTTCGTAATTTACAGTGATGCATCATTGACAGGCCTTGGATGTGTGTTGATGCAAGAGGGTAAAGTGGTAGCTTATGCTTTGAGACAGTTAAAACTGCATGAGAAGAACTATCCTACACATGATTTGGAATTGGCCGCTATTGTCTTTGCCTTGAAGATTTGGCGACATTATTTGTATGGTGAAAAATGCCGAATTTTTACTGATCACAAAAGTTTGAAGTATTTGATGAATCAAAAGGATTTGAATCTGTGACAGCGGAGATGGCTTGAATTATTAAAGGATTATGAGATAGTGATTGATTATCATTCGGGAAAAGCAAATGTAGTTGCTGACGCCTTGAGCAGGAAATTTCTTTTTACTTTGAGAGCCATGAATACGGGGTTAGCATTGTCTGATGATGGGTCAATCTTAGCAGAGATGAGGGCTAAACCGTTATTTCTTCTATTGATCTGTGATGCTCAAAAGAACGATAGTGAGTTACGAACCAAGAGAACTCAATGCGAATCAGGTTACGACTCAGATTTTCGAGTTGGACCAGACGACTGTTTGATGTTTCGAGACAGGATATGTGTACCAAAAAACGATGAATTGATTCAGAAAATATTACATGAGGCACACAGTGGCTGGTTATCAGTTCACCCTGGTAGCACAAAAATGTATAATGATTTAAAGAAGTTATATTGGTGGCCAGGTATGAAAAGGGACATTTTTGAATTTGTAACTAAGTGTTTGATCTGTCAACAAGTAAAAGCTGAACATCAAGTGCCTTCATGACTACTTCAACCAGTAATGGTACCTGAGTGGAAATGAGACAAGATTACCATGGATTTTGTAATCGGTTTGCCTTTGACTCCTAAAAAGAAGGATGCTGTCTGGGTAGTGGTTGATAGGTTAACAAAGTCAGCCCACTTTATACCAGTACGTACCGATTACTCACTTGATAAATTAGCTGAATCATATATTGCTGAAATTGTAAGGTTGCACGGAGTACCTATGTCTATAATATCAGATAGAGATCCGAGGTTTACCTCGAGATTCTGGAAAAAGTTACAAGAAGCTTTGGGTACAAAATTGAACTTTAGTACGGCGTTTCATCCATAAACAGATGGTTAGTAGGAAAGAGTAATCCAGGTACTCGAGGATATGCTTAGATGCTGTGTTTTAGAATTTGGTGGTAGTTGGGAGAAATATCTATCTTTGATTGAATTTGCCTACAATAACAGTTATCAGTTAAGTATACAAATGGCACAGTACGAAGCCTTGTATGGTCGCAAATGTCGGACTCCTTTATATTGGACCGAACTTAGTGAGAAACAGATTCACGAAATTGATCTAGTTAAAGAAACCGAAGAGAAAGTAAAAGTAATTCAGGATTGCTTGAAAGCTGCTTCAGATCGACAAAAGTCATATGTAGATTTAAAAAGAAAAGAGATTGAATTTCAGGTGGGTGATAAAGTGTTCTTGAAGGTGTCACCATGGAAAAAGATTCTGAGATTTAGCCGAAAAGGCAAGTTGAGTCCGCGTTTTATTAGGCCGTACGAGATTACTGAGAGGATTGGACCAGTGGCATATCAGTTGGCCTTACCGGCAGAGTTAGAAAGAATTCATAACGTGTTTCATGTATCAATGTTGCGACGTTATCGTTCTGATCCTTCACATGTGATTTCTCCAACAGAAATTGAGATTCGATCGGATATGACCTATGAGGAGGAACCAATAAAGATTTTGGCTTGGGAAATTAAACAGTTAAGAAATAAAAGTATAGCCTTAGTGAAAGTATTGTGGCACAAACATGGGATAGAAGAGGCTACGTTGGAACCTGAAGAAGCTATGAGGAAACAGTACCCGAACCTCTTTACCGGTAAGATTTTCGGGGACGAAAATCTCTAAGGGGGGAGAATTGTGACAACCTGAATTAGGGCCTAATCGGAATAGTGGTTTCGTGACCACAAATCCGAGATAGAAATAATTTTTTTATAATTGTTTTGGAGTTTATGATATGATTTCATGATTTCGTGAAAATTTTGTCATGAAATTCTATGCATTGAGCGCTTAAGTTGAGATTAGGGACTAAACCGAATAAATTGCAAAACTTGTGTTTTAGAAGTTTTTAGTATGAAATTTCTTTGAGATATTAACTAGGAGGTCTTAAATAGCAATTTTACCAATTCCTAAGTTATGGACAAAAGTTGGACACGGAGGGAAATTTTTTAAAAGTTTAGTAGCAAGGGCGTTTTGGTCATTTGTATATTAAATGAAATAAAATGGGAAAAATAACACAAAATTGGTCATCACTTCACTAGTTGCTGCCGAAATTTGCTCTCCTCCATAGCTAGGGTTTCTTCAACTTTCAAGCTTCATAGTAAGTGATTTCAAGCCCCGTTTTTAATGTTCTTCACATTTTTGAAATCCTCGTAGCTCGGTTTACCTATTTCTACCATTATTTTGAGTTAGGGTTTATGTTTAAAAATTTACCCATGAATGATAGGCATGTATTTTGTTGTTTGATGGTAGAATATGAATGTTTGAAGTTAGGAGAATGATCTTTTCTAAGCGATTTTTAACGAAAACGAGCAAAACGGCATAATCGATAAAAATACCTATTGTTCATAACTATGTGTTAGAGTGAGAATTTGATGTTGCCATAGAAGAGAAAAATGATCAGTAGGTCATTAAACATAAGAATAAGGGCTGAAATTAAATTTCCGAGCCTTGGGGCAAAATCATAATTTTGTAAAAGTTAGGGGGCAAAAATGTAATTTTTGTATAATGTGATTTTTGGATTAAAATAAATAGTTCGAGTGTTAAATGAGCTAAATATGTTGTTATAGATCAAGAAAGGCGTGGAATCGACCTCGAACGGGGGAAGGAGAAAGTTTTGGACTAAATTGCAAAATTCCCATATTTTGAACCGAGGTAAGTTTGTATATAAATAATACATTAATTTCATTTACATTCTTATATTTCAGCCTATTATATATATATACTAGCTGATGTTGAAGTATAAATCGACTATTAGAAAAATTGAAATAAGTAATAGAGAGAGAGATCCTGGTTGAACATTCGGAAAGATCGAATAAAATAGAGGGAGCGTAGCTAGGTCACATGTATGGTGCTGAGTGCACATCATGTGTATAAGAAAGCTACGAGATACTATGTAGTAGCTAGGTCACATGTGTGATACGGGATGTATCCCATGTAGAAAAGAGAGCTACGGGAGAGATAAATGTAGCTAGGTCGCATGCGTGATTCCAAGTGAAGGACACCATGTAGACAAGAGAGCTACGAGACAAATCAGCTAGGTCGCATGAGTGGTACTAAGTGTTCACCATGTGCACAAGAGAGCCGAATTAAATGAAATATTATGGTGGGGCTGTGTGCTGAAACCATCAAGTATCGAGGATTAATCCGAATTGTTCAACGGGTTGGCTTTGTGGTGACATTGTAGTCATGGGCCTATACTCGTGATGTATGAAATGTTGTGAAAATGATTTGTGATATATATATAAGTTAAAATGAGGTTAGTACAAAGAATGTGTGAAAGAGTGAAATTAGCATTAAAACTGTTTTGGACAGTAGCAGTGACGTGATTTTGAAAAATCACCAAAAATATAAGGAATTTAATTATAGATTGAATGAGATGTTAAATTAAATCTTAAGGAGTCTATATTCATATAAAAGAAACGGATCAAGCAAAGGAATTCTATATTTTGAGATATTTACAATTGTGTGTGACTTGCTCAGGATGATTATCTGATCCCCTATTCCAACTTTGAAAAATCATTAAATATTGTATAAAACATATTAATAAATATAGTTTATATTCCTAAATTCCTTATTGAGTCTAGTTTTAAATGAAATAGGTTTCATGGTTATTTAAATTGTGTACTGAGAGAAATTAAATTCGTAGTGAACAGAGGTCAGATCGGTTGAGCTGTGTAACAGGGGAAACTTTAAATAATAAACTGTACTAATTGGATGAACCAAAAATTCTATAAAAAAATTAGTAAGAATTTTTATGAGTTTAGATTCAGGAAAATTTTACGGATTTTAATTTCAAGTTTCGTAACTCGAGTTATGATTTATTTAGTGATCATGACGCAGGAGGGACAACTTGATCAAATCTGAGTAAATAGTAAAAGTAAAAATATGATATAATTTAGTTATGTTGTAAACATATTAGATTCCTTATTTGTTATTTATATACTTACTTACTAAGCAATAAGCTTACTTTCTTTTCTCTCCTTTGCCTTATAGTTTCATCCAGCTAGCGCAGGAGTTAGAGATCGTTGAAGATCCATCCGCACTATCAATACTCTTGGTATTTGAACTCAACATTTTGAAATATGGCATGTATAGAAAACTTAGTTATTTTGTTACGTGTCATAATTATATAGGTTTAAAATACTAATTATAGTGTCAAACTAATCATTTTGTACGAAGCCTTTGAAATTGGTTTGTATTGTTAATGGCATATGTTATAATGATTCGTTATCAAATTGCACGCCATATTTTTGTTTGGGTTTTATTTAATAGTATATACTATAATTTGTTAATACCTCGTACCCTGTTCCGGCGACGGATACGGGTAAGGGGTGTTACAATACCATTATCAAACTATAAGTTCAAACAGAAACTAGCCATATCACATGGCTAAATATATACATCACAAAACATAATCCCACAACTTCTAGCCTATACATGCCATACTTTAATATTATATACATTTTTAAAGTACCAAAATAAGGTTCGATAGTGTAGTGACGATCCTCGACGACCCCTGAGCTCACAGTAGCTTCAATATCTAAAAAATAATGCAAACACACACAAAGTAAGTTTCCAAAAGCTTAGTAAGCCATATACAAATAAACATCTCATTGAACGCAAATAAGTATCATCAAATCATTTATACTTTGTACACCAATGCTAACACAAATATCATATGCAAATACTTACCTTTCATTCTCAAATAGGATATACAAAGTAAACATACCTAAATATGATATGATTTCACAATGTTATTCATTTTCTCGGAATGCCCGTTTGAACCATTCAGAAACATAAGGATACGCGAATAGCTCAAAGAACATATACAATGCCAACATCCCAAACGTGGTCTTACATGTAATCAAACATCGATGCCACTGTCCCAGACAGGGTCTTACTCGAGATCAGATAGGATGCCAATGTCCTAGACATGGTCTTACACGTAAAACAGAAGTTGATGCCAACGTCATAGACGTGATCTTAATAGATATCGAAAGTCCTATGCATGACATATGTATCCTAACTATTCCGAAGGTTCGTACAGGGTTTTTCAAATGTCAGGACTTTATCGATACTTTCTCGAATAGCACATATTAAGCTTGAATATTCATTCCTCACAAATTCAATATCATATGAACAATAATAATTCAATTCAAACACGTTTATTGTATATTGACTTACCTCATATGGATTTGGATAGATGGAATCAGTTACTCGATGACTTTCGACTTTCCCCGATCTAATTTTATATTCTTTAATTCTCGATCTAAATCAATTAAAATTGAACTTATTCAATCACACATTCATTCAAAACAATCCATATACACACAATTAGGGCATTTTGCAAATAGCCCTCACATTTTTACATTTTGACACTTTAGTCTGTAATTCACAAAATCACAAAATACACATAATTTGCTTGTACACAAGCTTAGCCAAATTTTCATAGCTCTCATACAAGTCTATATGTTTCATTTATTTCATATTTTAGTCCCTTAAAAGAAATTTTTTACAATTTAGCCCAAATTACTCAATGTCATCAAAAATCCTAAGACAAAACAGTTAAACCCAACATCAAACATTCATCTATCAACAACAACTTCACAAAACTCATAATTTCATCAATGGAAAATTTCAAAATCATGATCAAAATTAGAAATTGAGGCATGGGTTTGATAGTATACGGAGTAATGATTACAAAAACGTAGAAATTATCAAAAATCGAAACAAAAACGTACCTAATCAAAGCTTAATATTGTCGAACCCTAGCAAGCATTTTTCTTTTCTTTCCTTTGTATTTTTTGGTCATGGATGAACAAATTACCATAATTTCATAACTTTATTTTAGTTATAATTCATTTAATAATTGTTTTACCATTTTGCCCTTTCATTAAAACAAAAACAAACCATTATAATAAGGCCATATATTTTCACTCATGCTTTTAATGGTCAAATAACATAATAAGGACCTCTCATTTATAAAGCCAAATCAAATAAGCACTTTTAACATGTAGCCAGCAACTTTTACATTTTACACGATTAGGTCCTTTTATCAAATTGAGCACACAAACAATCGAATTTTCAAACGAAACTTTCACATAAGCTAATTCACACATCATAAGCACGGAAAATAATGTTTAAATTTTTTTGTGACTCAGAATATGTGGTCCCGAAACCACTGTTCCGATTAGGGTCAAAACTAGACTGTTACAGTTAATAAAGACAAAAATAACTAAAATAAAAGATGTTCATCTTCATCAAATTAGTCCCTTAGCCAAGATTCCAAGGGTCTCATAGCTAGGGTTTTCCAAGCTTTCAAGCTCGATTGTAAGTTCGTTCTTGCCCCATTTTTAATGATTTTTATGTTGTCTCAACCTAATCTAGCTATTTCAAGGACTTACTTGAAAGAAAATCAAAGTCTAAAATTTTACCCATGTTAAATATTTGTGTATTTTGATGTTGAATGGTAGAAAATGTATGTTTGGTTTTAGATAAACAACATTTACCAGGTGATTTTTGATGAAAATGTCAAATAGGGACCTATTTGTAAAAGTTGTAAAATGTGTGTAAAAATGTGAATAGATAAAAAATGTGGGCTGATATGAGTATTAATAATATTTGGATAGCTTGGGTAATGAAGAAATTGAATGAAAATCATTTTACGAGCTTAGGGACTAAAATGTAAAAAGTTGAAAAGTTAGGGGCAAAAATGTAAATTTTTCCATAAGGTGTTTTTGGGATTAAATTGAATAATGTGATGATTGAATGAGTAAAATGTCGTATCATAGTTCAAGAAAGACGAGGTTTTGACCTAGAGCGAGGAAAGAACAAAGTTGTGGACTAAATCGAACTATTAGCCATTTTGTACCGAGGTAAGTTCATATGTTAAAAATAAGCTTTAGAATAATTGTATTTAAATGCTAAAAATAAGCTTTAGAATACTTGTATTTAAATGCTTTAATATAGCATGAATTGATGCAATTTTGATAGAAAAGTCCATTAATGTTGCGAAAATTATTCTCAAGGAGATTCATGATTGTGCTAAAAAGAAGATAGAAGTGCTTATTTCCCTACATTAATCACTTCACTTTACTTAAGCGCCCATGTTAAGACACAAGCAAATCTGAAGGGGCAATATGTTCAAGGGTGCATTACAAATCATGATATTGAAAGGTTAGTACAGAGGGTGCATGAGTTGAATGAAGGCAAACAAGAAGAGCCAACTGAGCCAGATACCGAAAAGTCAACAAAGGAAACTGAAACTGAAGCTAATTCAGTTACAGACACTGAAGACGAAGAATCTGACAAGGAACCGAACAGTCCTAAACCAGTTGAAGGATTTGCAACTGTAACACCCCTTACCCGTATTCAATGCCGGAATAGGGTACGAGGCATTGTTGGACTTATCATGCAAACAAACGTACAATTTCGAGTTATAAATTTGCGTCCAAATTAAAACCATTTGCATTTAATCATAAAGTCCCTGATACGAGCCTACGAGGCCCAAAACGTGTATTGGAAGTGGTTCGGGACTAAACTGAGAACTTTAGAAATTTTTACGGAACGTAGAAATTTTTTTCCTTAAACAGAGGTCATGTCCCAACCCTGTGTAACTCACTGACTCGTAACCCATGAACAATTTATGGTTACACGGCCAGGTGACACGCTCGTGTGCTAGGCTGTGTGGAAAATTAATTTTCATAAAATAGGTGCAGACTTCACACGACCAGGGCACACACCCGTGTTCTAAGCCATGCCGTCCACATAGTTGAGACACACGCCCGTGTGCTCAATTCTTCTGTTTCTCAAAACTAAGGTGCAGGGGACACACGGCCTAAACACATGCTCGTGGGGCAAAACATGTGTCGTACACGGCCTAGACACATGTCCGTATGTCTACCCTTGTGGACAAAAACAAGGCTATTTACCAAGCCATTTTGCCACCCTTTAATGCACACACCTATACAACATAGCATAGCACTAATCTAAGCATATACATACAACCAAACATCCACAACCCAGACGTCAACACATAATTCATGAAAGGCATCTTTATATGAATATACTTATAACCAATATTAGCCTATTTCCAATGGCCTTATACAAAGTGAACTTCTAACCAATATAAGCCAACACATTTGGCCAAATCAATTATGACACATAACAAAATGACCAAGTCCCCTATACATGCCATAACTCAAAATGTTGAATTCATTGATACTAGAATAATTATTGATAGTATGAATGGATCTTTGATGGTCTCTGAATCCTAGCTAGCTTGGTGACACTATAAGGCAAGGGAAAAAAATGGGAGTAAGCTATATAGCTTAGTAAATTCATATGCAAGTAATAAGCATCTTAACCACACCTCAATCATACTATTTATATAATGTGGGATAACATAAATGTTATTAAAATCTCATAGTCATAACTTGCATCAATTACAACCTTACCACGAGTTCATCACTTATCGAATTTATTACTTATGATTTTTACGTACATACTTATACCAACTCGTAACATAACCACATCCTTTCACATCTTTGGGATTCCCATTGGACACTTGGAATATTATCAGATACTCGGAAAATCTTCACATAAGTGCCACATATGTAGCCGAAACTATCTCATATCTCATAACACATATAGGCTCTCTCTCGAGCTATTCACGGGCATGCTCACACAAACTGTCAGTTAGGACGTATCTACACAATGCTGCTCACACAAGCTGTCAGGTATCTTCAACATGTGCTGGAATACCTAGCCACTGGTAGGACGTACAAGACCAGCACCTGGATCATATAAACACATATACACGTGGGGTTCCTAGTGACATGTCACTTGTATCCTATTCTATTCCTAAGGTTCAACTGGGATTTGTCGCTTGTTGAAACTTTGTCAAATGCATCCAAAGAGTCAATCATACAATTCATGCAATATTAAAGCATTTAAAACATAAATATAACATTGCATTATTTACATACGAACTTACCTCGGTACAAAAATAGTAGATTTGACCTAATCGTCAAATACTTTGTTTTTTCCCCGATCTAAGTCTGAACCTCGTTTTTCTTAATCTATAATAACAAATTTAACTCATTTAATACTCATATTATTCAATTTGGGCCAAAAATCATATTATGGAAAAAATTACATTTTTGCCCCTAATGTTTCACATTTTTACGATTCAGTCTTTAGGCTCGTAAGAAGACAAGTATTCAACTTCTTCAAAACCCAAGCCTAGCCGAACCATTTTCATACTCATACCAGCCCACATTTTCTACTTAATCACATTTTTACTACTCATTTTATAACTTCTACAAATAAATCCTTTTTTATATTTTTACCGAAAATCACTTAGCAAAAGTTGTTTATCTTATAACTAACATACATTTTCTACCATTAGACATCAAAATATATACATGTCTAACATGGGTAAAATTTTAGACTTTGACAATACTTCAAAATAGTCATTGGAAAAGCTAGATTAGGTTAATAGATCTCAAAAACATAAAAATCATTAAAAACGGGGTTAGAACTAACTTACAATCAAGCCTAGAAACTTGAAAAACCCTAGCTATGGTTTCTTTTGTAATATTCAGCCATGGGGATGAAATTTGGAGAAGATGGACACTTTTATTTTACTTAATTTGTTATTATTTACCAAATGAGTAAAATGTCCCTAACTTAAAACATAAAAATTCTCTTACTTCATGTCCATTTTTGTCCAACTTAAATTATAATGGTCTAATTACATAAAAGGATCTTCAATTTAAAATTTCATTGCAATTAAACACCTCTAGTTTTTAGAACACACATTTTGCATCTATTAAAATTTAGTCCTCTTAGTAAAATTGGACACCTTATCGATAAAATTTCTTAACGAAATTTTCACACATTCATTCAATCATACTGTAGACCTTAAAACAATATCACAATAAAAATTTTTACTTTGAATTCGTGGTCTTCAAACCACTATTCTAGTTTGACCCTAAAACGATTTATTACAATTCTCCTCCGTTTAGGGATTTTTGTCCCCGAAAATCTTACCGGAAAAGAGGTTTGGGTACTATTTTCTCATAGCTTCCTTAGGTTCCCACATAGCCTCTTCAACCCCATGTCTTTGCCACAAAACTTTCACTAAGGCTATGCTTTTATTTCTCAATTGTTTAACTTTCTGAGCTAAAATCTTGTTCGGATCTTATCGATAACGGTGCAACATAGACAAATGGAACACATTGTGGATCCTTTCTAACTTTGATGGTAAAGCTCAATAACCTCATACGTGTAACGCCCTCTCACCCGAGACCGTCGCCAGAGTCGAGCTTGAGGTGTTACTAAACTTAATTCATCAATTTAACAGCTCAAACAATTTATTTTTAAAATTTCCAGACAAGTTGGCCAACTTCATCACAGTCGCTTAAAAATTCATATATCGAGTTCCGAAACTCGAAATTAAGATCCGTAAATTTTGCGTGAAACCAGACTCATATATCTACTAATTTTTTCTAGAATTTTTGGTCGAGCTAATTAGTACAGTTTATTAGTTAAAGTCTCCCCTATTTCAGGGTTCGACTACTCTGACCCCTATATATTACGAATCAGATATCTCCCTGTATAGATATCTCCATGTATAGAGTTTCAATTACTATTCCGTTTGTTTCTTATAAAACTAGACTCAATAAAGATTTCATACATGTAAGATAAAACTCATAATTGTTTTTGTACAATTTATAATGAAATTTTAAAGTCAGAATAGGGGATATAGAGATCACTCTGACCCTGTTCCACCAAAACTTAAATATCTTACAAAATATAACTCATATACCTGTTTTATTCCATCCATATGAAAATAGACTCATCAAGATTCAATTTCATAACTTACTCATCATTTAATTCCATTTCTACTATTTTTAGTGATTTTTCAAATTTATATCACTGCTGCTGTCAGATTCTGTTTATGGAAAATTTTACTTTACTATAGATTTTCATGGACTAAATAACATCAAATATGACTTAGATTGGTCATTCCAATGGCTAATCATTTACAAACCCTTTTCTTGCCAAACCATAGCCATATCATAAGATCATTTACACAAAGTGAGTATTTTTCCATACATGCCACATTCAAAACACACAAGCCATTTTACCAATTTAGACCTTCAGATAGTGTGAACGAGTTTTCGACCTATCCGGATTCTCAAGCCAGCTTCTCAACAACTACAATGAATGAAAAGAAGGGAGTAAGCATAAATGCTTAGTAAGTTAACATGCAAATAGCAAGTAACATAATCATGCAATTCCACATAAAACATCATTTGTATAAACAACACCAAGACATTCATGTTTCATTTGCATTTAATATCTTTCTACAATTTCATCATACCAAGTTCTCAACCCGAGGATTTAAGCACATACTTGTCAAATTTTCTCATTCACCACACTTACCAATATGTCACTTTCATTTTAGGCATTCTTCTCATTCACTTAAGATTCACCCGTTGAACACATCGGAATATAATTCGAATACGCAAATTTCATGAATGTAAGTGCCACACCCGCAGCTAGACAAACTCAATAGCCTGCGGAACTTATGTAGCCAAGCCCATAAGTGATCTCGGACTCAACTCAACGAGCTCGGGCATTCGCATCCATAAGTGAACTCGGACTCAACTCAACGAGTTCGGATGCCTAGTTACATCTCACGAACTCGGACTCAACTCAACGAGTTCAAAACTCAAATATCCTAGTGACATGTCACTTGTATTCTAATCTATTTCTAAGGTTCAAATGGGCTTTTTCCTCGATCTCACATCTTTGCCGTCTTCCACAGAAATCGGAACCGATACTCGGTGATAGTTCATACTCATCAAGTAATTCACATAATTATATATTATTCAACAATAACCACAAAACATAACATTTCATGATAATAATAAGCATCATATCATATAAACAACATTAAATTTCTCAAAATGACAATTATAATGCCAAATTAATCTTATTTAATACATACATTCATCAAAACAGCATTTAATATGAACTTTGGAAAATTTACATTTTTGCCCCTAAACTTTTGCATAATTACACTTTTGCCCCTAGGCTCGGGAATTAAACGTCATCCCTTATTCTTATGTTTTATGACATGCTGATCATTTTTCCCTTCTATGGAAACATCAAATCCACACTCTAACATGTACTTATGACTATTAGGCATTTTTACTAATTAAGCCCTTTTACTCGTTTTCGCTTAAAATCGAGTAGCACAAGTTGTCTAACATAATTTAAAACCTCATATTCTATCATAAAACACCAAAATACACAAATTTCACCTATGGGTAGTTTTCCAAATATGAACTCTAGGTTGAATTATTGCTAGCATAAGTTAATTCGAGCTAGTAGGATTTCAAAACATAAAAATCATTAAAAACGGGGCATGAAATCACTTACTATGAAGCTTGAAAGTTGAAGAAACCCTAGCTATGGGGAGAGGTAAAATTCGGCAGCAACAATGTGGAGAAGATGATCATTTTGTGTTATTTTTCCCATTTTATTTCATTTAATATGCAAATGACCAAAATGCCCTTACTACTAAACTTTCCAAAAATTCCATCCATGTCCAATTTTTGTCCATAGACTTAGAAATTGGTCAAATTGCTATTTAAGACCTCCTCATTAATATTCCAAAGCAATTTCATACTAAAAACTCCTAGAATGCAAATTTTGCAAATTATTCGATTTAGTCCCTAATTTCAATTTAAGCACTTTAGGCATAGGATTTCATCACGAAATTTTCACACAATCATGCAATCATATAATAAACATAAAAATAATTATAAAATAATTATTTCTATCTTGAATTTGTGGTCACGAAACCACTATTCCGATTAGGCCCTAATTCAGGATATTACAACTCTCCTCTTTTAAGGATTTTCGTCCTCGAAAATCTTACCGGTAAACAGGTGTGGGTATTGGTTTCTCATAGTTTCCTCAGGTTCCCATGTAGTCTCTTCTACCCCGTGCTTTTGCCACAATAGTTTCACGAGAGTGACACTTTTATTTCTTAGTTTCTTGACCACTCGAGCTAAAATCTTAATCGGTTATTCTTCGTAAGTCATATCCGGTCGTAGTTCAATTTCTATCGGTGAAATTATATGTGAAGGATCTGAACGATACCGACGTAGCATAGATACGTAGAACACATCATGCATCTTTTGTAATTTAGGTGGTAATGCTAGCTGATAAGCTACTGGTCCAATTCTTTCAATTACTTCATACGGTCCAATAAAACGCGGACTTAACTTACCCTTCCGTCCAAATCTAAGGACTTTCTTCCATGGAGACACTTTCAAAAATACCTTATCACCAACTTGAAACTCGATTTCTTTTCGTTTCAAATCCGCATTAGATTTCTGTCTATCTGAAGCAGCTTTCAAACAATCTTGAATCACTTTTACCTTTTCTTCGGTTTCTTTTATTAGATCAACTCCATAAATCTGATTTTCCTTGAGTTTAGTCCAATACTGTAACACCCCAACATCCGAGTCGATTACTAAAATAGGGTCATATAACATAACCTGCTCAACTCTTCAATAGAACACTTGAGATAAAAAATAATAAAAAATATTTAATAGTGAAACCTTAAATCTAATGAATAATATTACCAGATTAAAACCCTTCTGTTCGTTTAATGATTTATCCCTTATTCACCAAATACATGTACATAATGTAAAAATATATGATTCAATCCTATCACAATTATGAAGTTCTAAATCAAGTTAATTTACGTTTTGAGATTTGTAACCAAACATTTTTAATTTCATACATAGAACTTTAGCCATATTCGTATGGCTTTATATACAATTATACCAAAATAGCAAACCTCCCAGAAATTTCTATCCTATACATGCCATAATGTCTAATAAGGTTTAAAACAAAAGTACCAAAAAGGTTGACAAAAGTTGTGATGACTTCGTGATGGTTCCCAAGCTCTCCTTGATAAGATGATCTATGTAAAAACAAAAAAAAACACACCGAGTGAATTGTTAACTCAGTAAGTCCTCAGAAAATTTAATACTATAATAATTCAATCATCTATAAACTAAATAATTAACTCCATATTAACCGAATTTAACCATGATATCACAAGGAAATATTAGGTCACAAATGTACCTTATGCATTTGGTACATACCTACCCGAATTCACCATGTACTCCTAATCTAAATATACATAATTAAAATACCATGACAATTGTCATATACTACCATTGACGTATATATATATATGTATATATATATAATATACAAACCAAAAAAATTAAAGCGTAAGCCAAGTCACTCCATCTATCAATCAAATTTCCAATTAAATTTCCAAGTGCATTTTAGATTTCCACAAATAATACTCCATAATCAACATTGCACACTTAGTGCTCGATTTGAAAGCCCGCATACATAGTGCTCTTACTTATTCGCACACATAGTGCAATGTTTTCTCGCACACATAGTGCCACATAATCTAGCACACATAGTGCTGTATTTTCTTACCTTTAATCATCCCATTGACATAGATTGATAAAAAATTTCACATTCTATTCCCAATAACTCATACATACTATGATATCTTATCTAACTTAATTTGCCTAAGGACTTACCTTTTTAATCGAATGAACAACTCCGATCGGCTACTCCACCGCTTTCGCTTTCCCTCTGAACGAACTTGGTTCTCTCTGATCTTGAACTTCAATTCCAGCTAAGCAAATAAAATAACTCAATCATCATAACCCTAATTTATACTTCTTTCTCATAGTCACACACACAGAGATTCGATATTTGCCCATACATAAATTTAAAATTTAACTTTTAAACTTAATGCATATCCAAACATACTATTCATCTATTCTAATAATTCGACACATTACAAGATCAACTTTGGTAACACACGTTTTCATATTTTAGTAGCTAAGTTCTTTTTCGGTTAGCTATCATTTAAAATCTATCAAGCTCATAAACTTCTAATTTCATGGATTAGACATCTTAATACCCATTTTAATTAATCAAACAAAATTTCAAATACAAAAATTTGGTCACTCAATTATCTTGATAAACAAAATAATCGGCAAACACACATATATCAAGCTATTTTAACCAAATTCTACTTAACATTTAAACTAAAATATGCATTTAAATTTACTATATCTTCATTAGACCTTTCACTCTCAAAACATAAGAATATCAATTTATTCCTTCTTCCATGTCTCTATCAACTACTTAATTTATCACATAACATAAATTTTGTACTCTCCTATCCATCCTATCTCATTCGGCTTTAACAATTACCCATTTCTCATAAAAGAAATTAACAAATAAAATAAACATTCCATTAACCCATATGGCCGAATGTACCAAGCATTACTTAACTAAAATTCCACAAATTTCAACCTCATAATAATCTCTACTTATTCAATACAACATGAAACAACCTCTACTCCTAACCTCTTGATATACGGCTTAATGCCCAAACCACCATAAATGTTTGATTTTTCATGACATTGCCGAAATGCATTTTAACAATTAGCTCAACATACAAAGGAAGTTAAAACCAACATTTCAAAACTTACCTCCAAAAAAAAAAAGGGTTGCCGAATTGTCTTAATGAAAACTTCCCTATTTCCTTCCTTTTTGTTTCAGTTTTGGCAAGGTGGGGAAGAAGATGAACACCCCTATTCTATTTTCACTTTTATTAATCTTTATTTTTCATCTATTTTAAATTACTTACCAATATTTAATTATAAATAATATAAACTTAGTGGAGAAAATCCTTACTTGGCCGGCCACTTTGTATAAACTTGGCATTTTGACATGCAAACCCAAACTTTCCTATTTTAATACTATTTGGTCCTTACATATTCACCTATCATATTTTCTTAAGTTCTCAACTAAGTCAATCAAATGAAATTCACATTCATGAGACTAAATTAACAATCTCAAATTTTCACACATGCACTTCCACACATAAAGATATGCAAATTTAATTTTTTTTTAAAATCACTTTTGACTCGGTTTTGTGGTCCCGAAACCACATTCCGTCTAAGGTCAAATTAGGGCTGTCACAACTCTCCCTCACATAAGGTATTTTCGTCCCCGAAAATCTTACCCGCAAATAAGTTAGTATATCGATCCTTTATAGTGTCTTTAAGTTCCCAAGTAGCTTCTTCGACCCCGTGCTTAAGCCATAGTACTTTTACTAATGGGATTTTCTTGTTTCGCAGTTCCTTTACTTCACGTGCTAAAATACGAACCGGTTCTTCTTCATAACTCAAATCAGGTTGAATCTCCACCTCAGATAAATTAATTATATGTGATGGATCAGATCTATAACGTCGAAGCATCGAGACATGAAAAACGTTGTGAATCTTTTCAAGTTCAGGGGGTAAAATCAATCAGTATGCAACTGGCCCAATTCGTTCAGATATTTCATACGGCCCGATGAACCTCGGACTCAATTTGCCCTTACGGCCAAATCTCAGCACCTTTTTCCAAGGTGAGACTTTAAGAAACACTTTGTCTCCAACCTGATATTCAATGTCTTTTCTTTTTAAATCTGTATACGACTTCTGACGATCCGAAGCGGCTTTCAAACTTTCACGAATCACTTGAACTTTCTACTAGCATCCTTAATCAAATCAACCCTAAAGATTTTACTTTCACTAAGTTCGGTCCAAAACAACGGTGTACGGCATTTACGACCGTACAAAGCCTCATAAGGTGCCATCTTAATGCTTGATGGAAAACTATTGTTGTAAGCGAATTCAACCAAAGGAAAATATCTTTCCCATGAACCACAAAACTCTAGGATACAACATCTCAACATGTCCTCGAGTATCTGAATTATCCGCTCGGATTGACCATCAGTCTGGGGATGAAAAGCGGTGCTAAAGTGCAACTTGGTACCCAATGCTTCTTGTAATTTCTTCCAAAATCATGATGTGAATCTCGGGTCTCTATCCGACACAATAGAAATAGGTATTCCATGTAATCGAACAATTTGGGAGACATATAATTTTGCCAATTTATCGAGTGAGAAATCCGTACGGACAGGGATAAAATGAGCAGACTTCGTCAATCTATCAACAATAACCCAAATTGAGTCTTTCTTACTCTGCGTCAACAGCAAACCAAATACAAAATCCATCGCGACTCGATCCCATTTCCATTCGGGTATCATGATCGGTTGAAGTAATCCCGAAGGCACTTGATGTTCTGCTTTCACTTGTTGACATATCAAACACTTCGAAACAAAGTTAGAAATGTCTCGTTTCATACCAGGCCACCAAAATTGACGTTTAGATCGTGGTACATTTTCGTACTTCCCGGGTGAACTGACATTCGACTACTATGAGCCTCGCTCAAAATCATCGAAATAAGTTCTGAATTTCTTGGAACACATAATCGACTCTTAAACGTCAAGCAATCATTATCGTCAATCCGAAACTCTGATTCTTCATTTGATTCACATTCAACTCATTTAGCGACCAATTCATCGTCAACTTTTTGGGATTCAAGTATTTGATGAATTAATAATGGTTTGGCCTTTAATTTAGCTACTAACACATTATCGGATGAAATGGACAGGTGAACATTCATCACTCTCAAAGCAAACAGCGATTTACGACTTAAAGCATCGGCAACCACGTTAGCCTTTCCCGGGTGATAATCAATGATGAGTTCATAATCTTTCAACAACTCAAGCCAACGGCTTTGTCGCAGATTCAAATCTCTTTGAGTCATCAAATATTTGAGGCTTTTGTGGTCAGAATAAACATGACACCTCTCTCCAAACAAGTAGTGTCTCCATATTTTCAAAGCAAAAACAATGGCCGCTAATTCAAGTTCATGAGTCAGATAGTTTTTCTCATGCGGTTTTAATTGCCTCGACGCGTAAGCCACAACTTGACTTTCTTGTATCAACACACAACCCAGCCCAAGTAAGGATGCATCACTGTAAATAACAAACTCTTTACCGGATTCTGGTTGTACTAGCACTGGAGCTTCAGTTAAACAGGTTTTCAATCGGTCGAAACTTTTCTGACATTGTTCTGACCATTCAAACTTAAAATCTTTTTGAAGTAGTTTTGTCATCGGTATGGCTATCATCAAGAAACCCTTTACAAACCGTCTGTAGTAACCGGCAAGTCCCAAAAAGCTCCTAACTTCAGTAACATTTCTCGGAGGCTTCCAATCAATTATGGCTGAAATTTTGTTCGAATCAACTCAAATACTCGATGCAGATACCACATGTCCCAAAAAGCTAACTTCTCTCAACCATAATTCACATTTACTAAATTTCGCGTATAACTGCTTGTCTCGTAAAATCTGTAATACTAATTTCAAATGCTCAGTATGTTCAGATTCATTGCGTGAATAAATCAAGATGTCGTCTATAAACACCACTACAAACCGATCCAGATACTGTCTAAAGATTCGATTCATCAAGTCCATAAATACCGCAGGGGCATTAGTGAGCCCAAACGGCATTACATACTCGTAGTGACCATATCTTGTTCTGAAGGCAGTCTTAGGTATATCTGATCCTTGAACACACAACTGATAGTAGCCCGATCTCAAATCTATCTTTGAAAACACTGAGGCTCCCTTTAGCTGATCAAACAAATCATCAATACGTGGTAACGGATATTTATTCTTTATTGTCACTTTGTTCAATTGACGATAGTCAATGCACATTCTCATGGTTCCGTCTTTCTTTTTCACAAACAATACTGGTGCACCCCAAGGTGAGAAACTCGGTCTAACAAAACCTCTATCCGTCTACTCTTGCAATTGAGTTTTCAATTCCTTCAATTCCATTGGTTCCATACGATACGGAGCTATCGAAATTGGTGTGGTACCAGGTGCCAGTTCGATGCCGAATTCTACCTCTCGAACGGGTGGTAATCTCGGTAACTCCTCAGGAAAAACATCTGAATACTCACAAACTACTGGTACTAATTCAAATTTCTTTTCTGACTCCTTGTTATCAAGTACGTACGCAAGATATGCTTCACACCCCTTTTCATATATTTCTGAGCGGTTATTAAGGATATTATTGCTGTCATTCTGTTCAAGTCAGTAGACTCAACTCGTACTATCTCATTATTTGCACCCCTCAAATCAATGGTCTTTCTTTTGCAATTTACAACTGCATCATGTACGGTTAACCAATCCATACCAAGGATAACATCAAATTCATCAAACGGTAAAAGCATCAAATCGGCCGGAAAACAGGAATCTCGGATTATCAAGTGGCATTTCTTACACACTCTGTCGACAAGTACATATCGACCTAGGGGATTCGACACTCGAATTACAAACTCAGTACACTCAACAGGTAGAGTCTTACTAGATGCTAAAGTCTCACATACATAAGAATGAGTAGAGCCAGGGTCAATCAATGCAATCACATCAGTATCAAAAAGAGTGAAAGTACCAGTGATAACGTCAGGGGAGGATGCCTCCTCTCGGGCGCGGATGGCATAAGCTCTGGCAGGAGCACGAGTTTCAGATTGAACAGCCGTATACGAAATCCCTCTCTGACTACCGCCCCTACCTCCTGTTTTTCTCGGTGGTCTACCTCTAGTCGCTGTACCACTCGATCTCACACCTTGCACTTATTTTTCTCATCAGATTTCGGGCAATCTCGAATGAAATGATCCCTCGAACCAAATCTATAACAGGATCTATTAATAGATTTACCCCAACATTCACCTACATGTCGCCTTCCACATTGTGAACATTTAGGTTTTTCTTGTCGATTGTTACCAACACTAGCAACCGAAGTAGCTCGAGATTCCGTTGATGGTCGCTCCCTAATAGAAATTCCTGCAGTCGTCTTCGATTTATTAGTATCGTCTCTGAATTTCTTTCCAGCTGAGAAAGAAGTTTTACCCGCCGATCTTTTACGAAAGTCTCTGGCTTCCGATTCAGCTTCCTTTTTCTCCTTTCCCAGCTCTTCAGCCTTGCAAGCCCGTTCGACTAGTGTTGCAAATTCTTTTATGTCTAAAATACCCACCAGTAGCTTTAAATCTTCATTCAATCCTTCTTCGAATCTTCTACACATGGCAATTTCATTAGCTACACACTCTCGAGAATATCTACTGAGTCTTACAAACTGACGTTCGTATTCAGATACTGTCAAACGACCTTGTTTGAGCTCCAAAAATTCTTTACGCTTTTGATCCATAAATCGTTGACTAATATACTTCTTACGAAACTCCACCTCAAAGAAATCCCAAGTAATTCGTTCCTTCGGAACAATAGAAATCAGTGTTCTCCACCAATAGTAGGCCGAGTCCCGTAACAAGGATACGCCACACTTTAAACACTCATTAGGCGTGCAAGACAACTCTTTAAAGACACGGATACTGTTATCAAGCCAAAACTCGGCCCTTTCAGCATCATTATTAGCTGTGGCTCGGAATTCCTCGGCCCCGCGCTTCCTAATCAAATCCACAGGAGGTTTGCTCGGCTTCAAAGGATCAGTAGTTGCTGGTACTATAGGCACCTGAGGTGGATTATTTAAATTCGGGAATGGTTGAGCAGCCGGGTTAGTTCGGGCATATTGTGCGACCCACTCGTTCATCATAGTAAAGAAAGCTTGTTTTGCCCTATCATCTTGATTATTCGCAGATGATTGAGGTTCCACAGGCGGTGTCCCTTGCGCAGGAGCAGCCGCTACACTCTCAACGTCATCCGCTAAGGCTCTCTCTAAATTAGGTTCCATTTACTAATCAAAACAATAATTTCAACAGTCAGAAGTCATCACACTATCATATACTAACATTAAGGCATGTATAGCTAGACTCATACGTGCTGCGGTAGTCCTAGAACCGACTAAACTGTAGCTCTGATACCAATAAAATGTAACACCCCAACATCCAAGTCGATTACTAAAATAGGGCCATATAACGTAACCTGCTCAACTCTTCAATAGAACAGTTGAGATAAAAATAATAATAAAAAATATTTAATAGTGAAACCTTAAATCTAATGAATAATATTACCAGATTAAAACCCTTCTGTTCGTCTAATGATTTATCCCTTATTGACCAAATACACGTACATAATGTAAAAATATATGATTCAATCCTATCACAATTATGAAGTTCTAAATCAAGTTAGTTTACGTTTTGAGATTTGTAACCAAACATTTTAATTTCATACATAGAACTTTAGCCATATTCGTATGGCTTTATATACAATTATACCAAAATAGCAAACCTCCCAGAAATTTCTATCCTATACATGCCATAATGTCTACTAAGGTTTAAAACAAAAGTACCAAAAAGGTTGACAAAAGTTGTGATGACTTCGTGATGGTTCCCAAGCTCTCCTTGATAAGATGATCTATGTAAAAAAAAAAACACACCGAGTGAGTTGTTAACTCAGTAAGTCCTAAGAAAATTTAATACTATAATAATTCAATCATCTATAAACTAAATAATTAACTCTATATTAATCGAATTTAACCATGATATCACAAGGAAATATTAGGTCACAAACGTACCTTATGCATTTGGTACATACCTACCCGAATTCACCATGTACTCCTAATCTAAATATACATAATTAAAATACCATGACAATTGTCATATACTACCATTGACGTATATATATATGTATATATATATAATATACAAACCAAAAAAATTAAAGCGTAAGCCAAATCACTCCATCTATCAATCAAATTTCCAATTAAATTTCCAAGTGCATTTTAGATTTCCACAAATAATACTCCATAATCAACATTGCACACTTAGTGCTCGATTTGAAAGCCCGCACACATAGTGCAATGTTTTCTCGCACACATAGTGCCACATAATCTAGCACACATAGTGTTGTATTTTCTTACCTTTAATCATTCCATTGACATAGATTGATAAAAAATTTCACATTCTATTCCCAATAACTCATACATACTATGATATCTTATCTAACTTAATTTGCCTAAGGACTTACCTTTTTAATCGGATGAACAACTCCGATTGGCTACTCCACCGCTTTCGCTTTCCCTTTGAGCGAACTTGATTCCCTCTGATCTTGAACTTCATCTCCAGCTAAGCAAATAAAATAACTTAATCATCACAACCCTAATTTATACTTCTTTCTCATAGTCACACACACAGAGATTCGATATTTGCCCATACATAAATTTAAAATTTAACTTTTAAACTTAATGCATATCCAAACATACTTTTCATCTATTCTAATAATTTGACACATTACAAGATCAACTTCGGTAACTCATGTTTTCATATTTTAGTAGCTAAGTTCATTTTCGGTTAGCAATCATTTAAAATCTATCAAGCTCATAAACTTCTAATTTCATGCATTCGACATCTTAATGCCCATTTTAATTAATCAAACAAAATTTCAAATACAAAAATTTGGTCACTCAATTATCTTGATAAGCAAAATAATCGGCAAACACACATATATCAAGCTATGTTAACCAAATTCTACTTAACATTTAAACTAAAATATGCATTTAAATTTACTATATCTTCATTAGACCTTTCACTCTCAAAACATAAGAATATCAATTTATTCCTTCTTCCATGTCTCTATCAACTACTTAATTTATCACATAACATAAATTTTGTACTCTCCTATCCATCCTAACTCATTCGGCTTTAACAATTACCCATTTCTCATAAAAGAAATTAACAAATAAAATAAACATTCCATTAACCCATATGGCCGAATGTACCAAGCATTACTTAACTAAAATTCCACAAATTTCAACCTCATAATAATCTCTACTTATTCAATACAACATGAAACAACCTTTACTCCTAACCTCTTGATATACGGCTTAATGCCCAAACCACCATAAAAGTTTGATTTTTCATGACATTGCCGAAATGCATTTTAACAATTAGCTCAAGATACAAAGGAAGTTAAAACCAACATTTCAAAACTTAACCCCAATAAAAAAAAGGGTTGCCGAATTGCCTTAATGAAAACTTCCCTATTTCCTTCCTTTTTGTTTTGGTTTTGGCAAGGTGGAGAAGAAGATGAACACCCCTATTCTATTTTCTCCTTTATTAATCTTTATTTTTCATCTATTTTAAATTACTTACCAATATTTAATTATAAATAATATAAACTTAGTGGAGAAAATCCTTACTTGGCCGGCCATTTTGTATAAACTTGGCATTTTGACATGCAAACCCAAACTTTCCTATTTTAATACTATTTGGTCCTTACATATTCACCTATCATATTTTCTTAAGTTCTCAACTAAGTCAATCAAATGAAATTCACATTCATGAGACTAAATTAACAATCTCAAATTTTCACACATGCACTTCCACACATAAAGATATGCAAATTTAATTTTTTTTAAAATCACTTTTGACTCGGTTTTGTGGTCCCGAAACCACATTCCGTCTAAGGTCAAATTAGGGCTGTCACAAATATAATGGCGTCCGACATTTACGACCATACAATGCTTCATAAGGTGCCATCTTCAAACTCGTCTGATAACTATTATTATAAGCAAATTCTACCAACGGTAAGTATCTTTCCCAACTACCTTGAAATTCCAATACGCAACATCTGGGCATGTCTCCAAGAATCTGAATTACTCTCTCTGATTGTCCATCAGTTTGTGGATGAAAGGCATTGCTGAAATTTAACTTTGTACCTAATGCCTCTTGCAACTTTTGCCAAAACCGTGAAGTAAATCTCGTATCTCTATCCGAAATGATTGACAAAGGTATTCCATGAAGTCTAACAATCTCTCGCATATACAATTCAGCCAACTTATTAAGAGAATAATCCGTACGTGCCGGAATAAAATGAGCCGATTTAGTCAGTCTATCAACTATTACCCAGATGGCATTTTTCTTCCCCGGAGCTAATGGCAACCCTAATACAAAATCCATAGTAACCCGATCCCATTTCCATTCAGGAACCATGATAGGCTGGAGTAATCCCGAAGGTACTTGGTGTTCAGCTTTCACTTGTTGACAAACTAAGCACTTTAATACAAACTCTGAAATATCTCTTTTCATTCCACTCCACCAATACATTTTCTTCAAGTCATTATACATTTTCGTACTGCCCGGATGAACCGCCAAACAACCATTATATGCTTCATGCAAAATCTTTTGAATCAACTCATCATTTTTCGGTACACAAATCTGGTTTTTAAACATCAAGCAACCATCAGAACTGATTCTGAAATCTGATCCCGTATCAGCTTCACACTGCTTTCTCTTAGCTTGCAAATCTTGATCATTTTTCTGAGCTTCACAAATCTCTTGTAAAAACATCAGTCTTACTCTTAACTCTGCTAGAACCGAACCATCATCTGATACCTTTAACCGAGTGTTCATAGCTCTCAAAGCAAATAGCAACTTTCTGCTTAAAGCATCGACAACCACATTCGCTTTTCCCGGATGGTAATCAATAACAAGCTCGTAATCTTTCAATAACTCCAACCATCTTCGCTGTCTCAAATTCAAGTCCTTTTGTGATATCAAGTACTTAAGACTTTTGTGGTCGGTATATACTCGGCACTTTTCACTATACAAATAATGTCGCTAAATCTTCAAAGCAAACACTATAGCAGCCAATTCCAAATCATGAGTCGGATAATCCTTTCGTGAGATTTTAACTGCCTCGAAGCATAAGCCACCACTTTTCCTTCTTGCATAAGTACACATCCTAAGCCATTTCGAGAAGCATCACTATACACCACAAATTCTTTACCTGATTCAGGTTGTACCAACACTGGTGCTTCAGTTAATAACTTTTTCAATTCTTCAAAACTCTGTTCTTCCGTCCATTCAAATTTAACATCCTTTCGGAGTAGTCATAGCAGCAGCAATTATAGAAAATCCATTTACAAACCACCGATAATACCCAGCTAGGCCCAAGAAACTTCTAACCTCGGTTACATTTTTCAGTGTTTCCAATCAACAATGGCTGAAATTTTACTAGGATCAACCCGTATACCATCACCTGAATAATGTGACCTAAAAATCCAACTTCCCGAAGCCAAAATTCACTTTTACTAAACTTAGCATACAACTGCTTATCTCTCAAAGTTTGCAAAACTATCCTCAAGTGCTCAGGATGTTCTATCTCATCTTTTGAATAAATTAAGATGTCATCTATAAACACCACAACAAACTTGTCGAAGTATGGCCGAAATATGTGATTCATTAAATCCATAAACATAGCAGGAGCATTTGTCAACCCGAATGGCATAACTAAAAATTCATAATGACCGTACCTTGTTCTAAAAGTAGTTTTAGGTACATCCGACTCTTTTACTCGCAGCTGGTAGTACCCAGATCTCAAGCCAATCTTTGAAAACCATGTCGCTCCTTTTAGTTGATCAAACAAATCATCAATTCTTGGAAACAGACACTTTTTTTTATTGTCACCTTGTTTAATTACCGATAGTCAACACACAATCTCATAGAACCATCCTTCTTTTTCACAAATAACAAGGGAGCACCCCAAGGTGAAAAACTCGGTCTCACAAAGCCTTTATCAGTCAACTCTTGCAACTGCGACTTTAATTCTTTCAACTTTGCTGGTACCATTCTATACGGAGCAATCGAGATCGGAGGTGTTCCCGGTATCAAATCAATACCAAATTCTACTTCCCTGACTGGAGGCAAACCCGGTAATTCTTTCGGAAATACGTCCGCAAATTCACACACAACCAGCACTGATTCAACTTTCTTTTCAACTTCTTTTATATTAATTAGATATGCCAAAAAAGCTTCATAACCCTTTCTCAAATATCTTTGAGCCGACATCGAAGAAATCATACTAGATAATGCCTTTGATTTGTCTCGTTCAACCCGCAGAATTTCACCACTTTCACACTTTAGTTCTATAACCTTTTCTTTGCAATTTACTATAGCATCATGCAATGTCAACCAATCCATACCCAAAATAACATCAAATTCATCAAACGACAACAACATCAAGTCGGCCGGAAAGCAATGACCCCGAATCATTAAAGGGCATTTCTTGCATACTTTATCAACTATCACAGATTTGCCTAACGGATTCGACACTCTAATCATAAATTCTGTGTTCTCAACAGGTATATTCATACTAGACACCAGTTTCATGCACACATATGAATGAAGCAATAACATCATAAAGAGAAAATATACCAGTAATCACATCAGGTGATGAAGCATCTTCACATGCCTTTATAGAATAAGTTTTAGCTGGAGCCCTTGCTTCAGATTTAGCTGCTGAATCTCTGACTACATTTTTGCTGCTCACTTCATTTCCAGCTTTTCTCGAATATCTTCCCTCGAGTTTGCACCACTAGATTTACACTCTGAAATTTTTCTTTTTCAGCTCTCTCTGGGCAGCCTCTAATAAAATGATCCGGAGAACCACACCGAAAACATTCATTCGCTCTACATGGGCCAAAATGATTTCTGCCACACCACTGGCACTCGGGCTTAACAAATCTCGTATTTCCCACACTAGCCGCAGAAGTAGTCTAAGATTTAGGACCCACATTTTGCTTCTTAAAATTTCCATATGATTGTCCAGCCAAAACTTGTGAACGAGGATTCATATTTCTAGATTTTCTGGATTGCTGTGAGAATGAACTGCTCATCGGTCTTTTCTTCCAATTTCTAGTCTCAGCCTCTACTTTTTTCTTCTCTTTAAGTAGTTCTTTAGCCTTGCAAGCTCAATCAACCAGTACTACCATTTGTTTTAACTCAAGAATCCCAACAAATACTTTGATGTCTTCATTGAGTCCATCTTCAAATCGTCTACACATTTTAGCTTCTGTAGGAATATATTCTCTAGCATACTTACTCAACCTGACGAACTCCCTTTCGTATTCAGTATCTGTCATGTTCCCCTGCTTTAATTCAAGAAACTCTTTATGCTTCTGATCAATAAATCTTTCATTGATGTATTTCTTCCAAAATTCTTCTTGAAAGAACTCCCAAGTTATTTTCTCTTTTGGTACTACTGAAGTCAATGTCTTCCACCAATGATAAGCTGAATCCCTCAACAACGATATAGCACATTTTAAGCATTCCTCAGGTGTACAAGACAATTCATCAAATACTCAAATAGAATTCTCAAGCCAAAACTCTGCTTTCTCGGCATCATTATCAATGTTTGCCCTGAATTCTTCGGCCCCTTGCTTACGGATTCTGTCAACTGGAGTTCTGTGAAGTTTCATCAGATCTACACCTTGAGACATCGAGGGTACAGGTTGAGGAATCGGGGGAAGTGGGGCGGTTGTGCATTCAGTTTCGTACGAACAAAATCAGTATACCAGGCACTCATCATCTGGAGAAAGGCTTCCCGAGCCCCTTCTCCTCCTCTTTGACCAACAATAGGAGGTGGATTTTCAGTTGGCACCGCCCCTTTAGCCCGAGCTGGTGCATGACTCTCTACATCATCAGCCACAACTGGATCGGGATCCATTTACTATAAAAAATCATTTAAAAGGTCAGAATTCGTCACACTATCACAATATATATATGGCATGTATAGCAAAACCCGTACATACAACACATTAGTCTGAGAACCAACTAAACCTGCTCTGATACAACCAAATGTAACGCCCTCTTGCCCGAGACCGCCGCCAGAGTCAAGCTTGGGGTGTTACTAAACTTAATTCATCAATTTAACAACTCAAACAATTTATTTTTAAAATTTCCAGACAAGCTGGCCAACTACATCACAGTCGCTTAAAAATTCATATCTCGAGTTCCGAAACTCAAAATTAATATCCGTAAATTTTTCCTAAAACTAGACTCATATATCTATATACTAATTTTTTTATAGAATTTTTGGTTGAGCCAATTAGTACAGTTTATTAGTTAAAATCTCCCCTGTTTTAGGGAAAATTTACGGATCTTAATTTCGAGTTTCAGAACTCGAGATATGAATTTTTAAGCGACAGTGATGCAGTTGGCCAGCTTGTCTAGAAATTTTAAAAATAAATTGTTTGAGCTGTTAAATTGATGAATTAAGTTTAGTAACACCTCAAGCTGGACTCTGGTGACGGTCTTGGGCGAGAGGGCGTTACAATACGACCCAATGAAATATGGACTTAATTTGCCTTTACGGCCACATCTCAAAATCTTCTTCCACGGAGATACTTTCAGAAATACCTCATCACTGTCTTGAAATTCAATTTCTTTCCATTTTAAATTCGTATACGATTTCTGTCTATCTGAAGTAGCTTTCAAATAATCACGAATTACTTCCACCTTCTCTTAGGTTTCTCTAACCAAATCAACACCGTGAATCTATCTCTCACTGAGCTCAGTCTAGTACAATAGAGTTTGACACTTATGGCCATACAATGCCTTATACGGTGCCATTTTTATACTCAACTAAAAATTATTGTTATAAGCAAATTCAACTAAAGGTAGATACTTTTCCGAACTTCCTTCGAACTCTAATACACAACAACGAAGCATATCTTCGAGAATTTGAATCATTCTTTCAGATTGACCGTCGATTTGCGGATGAAATGCGGTACTAAAGTTCAATTTTGTACCCAAAGCTTCTTGCAACTTCTTCCAAAATTGTGAAGTAAATCTCGGATCTCTATCCAAAATAATGGAAATAGGCACTCCGTGCAATCTAACAATTTCAGCGATGTACAACTCATCTAGCTTATCAAGTGAATAGTCGATATGTACTGGAATAAAATGAGCTGATTTTTTCAATCTGTCAACAACAACCCAGACGACATCTTTCTTTTTCGGAGTCAAAGGCAAACCCGTTACGAAGTCCATCGTAATCTTATCCCATTTCCACTCGGGTACCATCATTGGCTTAAGTAAACCCGAAGGCACTTGGTGTTTGGCTTTTACTTGTTGACAAATTAAACATCTCGAGACAAACTCTGAAATATCTCGTTTCATACCTGACCACCAATACAATTTCTTCAAATCATTATACATTTTCGTACTACCCGGATGAACTGATAAACAACCACTATATGCTTCGTATAAACTTTTCTGAATAAGTTCATCATTTTTCGATACGCATACTCTATCTCGAAACATCAAATAATCATCCGAACTGATCTAAAAGTCTGTATCACTATCCAATTCACACTGAGCTCTTTTGGCTCGCAATTCACTATCATTTTTCTGAGCTTTACAAATTTGTCGAAGAAAAATTGGTCTAGCCCTCATCTCAGCCAAAATTGAACCATCATTAAACAAATTCAGTTTCGTATTCATAGCTCTCAAAGCAAACAAGGACTTTCTGCTCAAGGCATCTATGACTACATTTTCCTTTCCTGGATGATAACCAATCACTTATTCATAATGTTTCAGTAACTCGAGCCATCTCCGTTGTTGCAAGTTCAAATCCTTTTGATTCATCAAGTACTTTAAGCTCTTGTGATCAGTAAAGACATGGTACTTCTCACTGAATAAATAATGTTGCCAAATCTTTAAAGCAAACACATTGGCAGCCAATTTCAAGTCGTGTTTCAGATAATTCTTTTCATGCGGTTTCAACTGTCTTGAGGCATAAGCTATCACTTTGCCCTCTGGCATCAACATACAACCAAGACTGTTCAATGAAGTGTCGCTATACATTACAAATTCTTTTCCCAATTCAGGTTGTACTAAAATCGGCACCTCAGTCAATAATGCTTTCAATTTCTCAAAACTTTGTAGACATTTTTCGGACCATTCAAATTTAACATCTTTTTGCAACAATTGGTCATAGGAGTAGCAATCATCAAAAATCCTTTGAGAAAATATGGGTAATAACTGGCTAAACCCAAAAAGCTTCTAACTTCAGATACATTCCTTGGCAGTTTCCAATCAACAATTGCCGAGATCTTGTTTGGATTAATCCGAATACCGTCATCTAAAATGATATGTCCCAAAAATCTGACTTCTCGGAGCCAAAACTCACTTTTACTAAATTTAGCAAATAATTTCTTATTTCTCAAAGTCTGCAACACAATTATTAAATGTTCAGCATGCTCAACTCATCTCAAGAATAAATCAAAATATCATCAATAAATATTACCAAAAACTTATCCAAATACGGTCGGAAGATTCGATTCATCAAGTCCATAAAAACAATAGGAGCATTAGTTAGTCCAAAAGGCATAACAAGAAATTCATAATCCCATACCTCGATTTGAACGCGGTTTTTGGCACATCTGAGTCTTTAATTCTCAACTGATAGTAGCTGGATCTCAAATCAATCTTCAAGAATACCGTTGCTCCTTTTAACTGATCAAACAAGTCATCAATCCTCAGCAAAGGATACTTGTTCTTTATAGTTACCTTGTTAAGCTGCCAATAATCGATACGAAGTCTCATGGATCCATCTTTCTTCTTGACGAATAACATCAGTGCATCCCATGGTGAAAACTCTGTCTCGCAAAACCCTTATCTATCAACTCTTGCAACTGAGCTTTCATTTCTTTCACTTCAGTCGGAGCCATCCTATAAGGGGCATTCGATATCGGTGAAGTCCCAGGTACTAAATCAATAGCAAACTCAACCTTTCTGATCGAAGGTAACCCATGCAACTCTTCTGGAAGCACATTTGGATATTCGCAGACTACTAGCACTAATTCAATTTTCAATTCAGACATCTTTGTATTCAACACATAAGCGATATAAGTTTCACAACCTTTCCTTACGTACCTTTGAGTAGATATAGGAGAAATCACAATAGGCAATTTACTTGATTCATCAGTTTCAATCTAAAGAATTTCACCATTTTCACATTTCAATTCAATAGTCTTCTATCTATAATTTACTATGGTATCATGCAGTGTCAACTAGTCCATACCCAAAACAACATCGAATTCATCAAATGGAAACAACATTAAGTCAGTCGAAAAACAGTGACCTCGAATCATCAAAGAACAATTCTTGCAAACTTTATCAACTAGCACATATTTACCTAAGCAGTTTGACACTTTAATTACAAACTCAGTAAACTCGACACGCAAATTCTTACTAGATACCAAAGTCACACAAACCTAAGAATGAGTTGATCCAGGATCGATCAATGTAATAACATTAGTATGATAAAGAGAAAATGTGCCGGTAATCACATCGAGAGATGAAGCATCCTCACGAGCACTTATGGCAAAAGCTCTAGCAGGTGCTTTAGCTTCGGATCTCACAGTTGAATCCTTCGTCACACCTTTACTTCTAGTTCTATTCCTAGTATTTCTCGGTGGCCTACCTCTATTGGTAGTATTACTCAGCCTTGTACTCTGAAATTTTTCTTCGTCAACCATCCTAGGGCAATCTTGGATAAAATGCTCTTGACAACCACACTTGAAACAAGCTCGGTCATTCATCCTACACTCACCGGGATGTTGTCTACCATAATGCTGACATTCAGGTCTGTTAGACCTAACATTACCCACACTTGCCATTGAAATAGCTTGAGCTTTAGGACCTGAATATTGTTTCCCGTGGTCTCTGTGTGAATACCTAGCTGAAACATTCGAACAATAATACATTTCTCTGGATTTCTTTGATTGAGATTGAAATAACTTACTCATCGGCCTTTTTCTTGCATCTCTAGCCTCACTCTCGACCTTTCTTTTCTCTTTGCTTAATTCTTCGGCTTTGCAAGCTCATTCAACCAACACAACAAATTTTTTTAGTTCTAAGATTCCAACTAACAATCTGATGTCTTCATTCAGCCCATCTTCAAACCTTTTACACATAATAGCCTCGGAGGAAACACACTCTCAGGCATACTTACTGAGCCTGACAAATTCTCGCTCATACTCTGTCACTGACATTTGGTTCTATTTCAACTCAAGAAATTCTTTATGTTTTTGATCGATGAACCGCTGACTAATATATTTCTTTCAGAATTTCTTTTGAAAGAATTCCCATGTAACCCTCTCTCTCGGTACCGCAGATACTAGTGTCTTCCACTAGTGATATGATGTGTCCCCTCAATAATGATATAGCGCACTTCAAGCATCCGTCAGGTGTACATGACAACTCATCAAATACCTTGATAGTATTCTCAAGCTAGAACTCAGCTCTCTCGGGGTCATCAACCACATTTGCTCTAAATTCTTCAACCCCTTGCTTTCGAATCTTATCAACCAGAGGCTTATTTAGTCTTACCAATTCCACACCTTAAGGAGCTACAGGAATCGATTGGGGATAACGAGGGGTGGAGGATGTTGAGCAGTCGAATTTGTTCGAACAAATTCCGAATACCACTTGTTCATCATATGGAGGAAGGCTTCCCTAGCCCCTCCTCCCTAACCAACCTTCAGAGGTCTACTTTTAGATGGCGCTGCCCCTTAAGCAGGAGCTGATGCATTACTTTCTACCTCATTAGCTACAGCTCGATCGTGATCCATTTACTATATGAAAACACAGTTTAAAATTGTCAAGAGTCATCACACTATCACAATTTATTTATGGCATGTATTAGACTCTTACACACACTATGTTAGTCTGAGAATTAATTAAACCGTAGCTTTGATACCACTAAATGTAACACCTGTTACCCGTATTCAAAGCTAGAACAGGGTACGAGGCATTACCAGACTTATCATGCAAAGAAATGTACAATTTTGGGTTATAAATTTGTGTCCAAATTAAAACCATTTGCATTTAATCATAAAGTCCTTGATACGAGCCTACCAGGCCCAAAACGTGTATTGGAAGTGGTTTGGGATTAAACCAAGAACTTTAGAATTTTTTACGAAAATTAGAAAATTTTAACCTAAACAGGGGTTATACGCCCGTGTGGCAACACACACCCGTGTCCCGACCCCGTAAAACTCACTAACTTGTTACCCATGAACAATTTTTGGTCACACGGCCAAGTCACACGGCAATGTGTTAGGTTGTGTGGAAAATTAATTTTCATAAAATAGGTGCAGACTTCACACGGCCAGGGCACACACCCGTATTAGAGGCCATGCCGTCCAAACGGTTGAGACACTGGTCGTGTGATGTGATGTATGCAATAAGTTTTATAATTTATGAATGTCCATTCTTGAAAACTAACTATTATCAAGACAAAGGCAAGCGCACCTTATCGAACAATAGTATAGCTTAAGGCAAGACCGGGATGCAAACCCAAAGGAACTAAAGGTACTAGTATTAAGTTTCTTTTTATCATCTAGCCCAAAAATAAAGGGGTTTGTTTTATCTAAACTAATTACTAAACTAAGAATGCACAGAAAGTAAATTGGGGAAATAACTTTTGGGAAAACTGAATGATTTGGACAATACCTAAGGGAAAAATCCACCTAGAATTCACTTGTTATTGACTCTGAATCATACGATTTATTCACTTGACTTGATCCCTAGAAATCCCTAATTTATATTATTATCTCTCTCGAGACTAACAACGTCTAACCTTAGGTTGATTCATTGAAATCTCTTTCTAATTAACTCCTAGTGTTACATTAACTCGATCTATGAATTCCCTTATTAGGTTTCACCCAAATCTGACAAAATCTTGTTACCCTATCTTTAGGCGTGCAATCATCTCTGCTTAATTATGTTAGATCTACTCTTCGACAGGGACTTTTGCCCCTCTGAATAAGCACATCAATACTTGAATCAATATCCTGGAATATTAAAGCAAGAATTAGTAACTCATAATTAAGAACAAGTCAAGTATTTATCATACAATTCAGATAATAATAACAAGATCCGTCTCAGGTTTCAATCCCCTTAGGTATTTTGGGTGTTGAGTTCATATTTATGAAAGAAAGCATCTCAAAAGAATAATGATAACAAAACATAAAGAAAACCCAAGAACTCTTGAAGGGAATTGAAGGGAGATCTTCAGTCTTGAAGGTGAATCCAGCTTCTGAGATGGTTCAATTGGCTTTCTTCGAGTAATTCCCTGCCTCTTATTCTATGTGTCTTTTCTAAATGCCTCCTAAGGTGTTTAAATAGGCTTTAGAATGCCTAAAAGCCCTCAAAAGTGACCTTTTCCGAATAGAAATAAACTTGGGCTCGACAGGGACACGCCCGTGTGCGATTTCTTCAATTCGTGTTCAAGGCTGTTAAATAGGCACGGGCATGTGGTCTACCCGTGTAAGTCGTGCTTCAATTCTGCCAAATGGACATGACCGTTTGGCCGACTCGTGTGAGGAAGTCCAGGCCGTGTTGATTTCCCATGTTGGCCCATTTTCTCTATTTTTGGCTCGTTTCTCGCTCTTTTTACCCTCCTATGCTCACCTAAGTATAAAACATGAAATTAAAGGATTAGGAGCATCGAATTCACCAAATCTAAGGAGAAATCATCCATAAATGTGCTAAGCATGGGATAAAAATTATCAATAAATTATAGTTTATCGAATACCCCCACACTTAAGCATTTGCTTGTCCTCAAGCAAAATCCTTAACTCACAATCAAAATAAATTTTTCTCAACTTATAATTCCTATCAATAATATCTCAAGGTAAACCATAAGTAATCATACATTGAGAATTCAACTAGAAGAACATCAAAGTTTCAAACATTCCAAGTTGAGTATTTTATCACGAAAACATATGTGCCTCCCCTCTTATAAGTGATTACCTTTGATTCAAAATATCACAAAGTTTACCATCCTCACTAAAGATTCACTCAAATCACTCGAGGTGTTTAAGGACAATAAATGAAGCACTCATTAGTCAATATGAAAAGTTATTACCATAGGCTTGCATGAAAATCAAATCTCCACCACTATATATTGAGATGATACATCAATCAAAGCGTCTTTAGAGGGTTGTAACGTGGCTTTGGTTAGGGGGTGTGGTCACAAGCTAAAAGAAAAGGTTAGAATTACGGTTGAATTGAAAAATTTCCTAACTAGAAAAATAACTAATTATCAATTGAATACAAGCGAGCTTCCTCTCAGAATATGGAATTAAACACTTAAGCTCAAAAATAATGAATTACTACTAATATATATGTATGCATTGTATTTTTTAAGAATAAATCAAATAACATAGGCTATCTATCAAAAATATAACATAGCTACGCAATTTATTCAAATCAAATCTCGACAAAAATAGGGATAAAATTAATTTAGGGGATTTTAACAATAGTGGGTTAAAGGTTAATGTTGAGGGTAAACCAATGAATGGGTTATAGGGCTCAAAGCGGTTCACTAAGGGTTAATTGTGAAGGAAGGCTTTTATGGAGTGAGTGGGTTAAACCTAAGTGCCTTTATCATCTTGACATATCAAATCAAAGGTGTGGTCTTGACATGCATAATCAAGCAAGTTCTAGAATAACAAATCAATATTGACGCACTCAAAGCAACAATGAAAATGAGCATGAAAGAATTAATAGATGCTCTAAAAGCTCAAGATCTCACAAATATTATGGCTTTTTGATATTTAAACCTGTGAATTTCAATTCAAGATAATACCTAAACTTAGGGAAACAACCTAAAAAAAATTAATTCTCAAAAATCAACTTTATCCTGCTTGATTTTTTAATGTCTTAAACTTTAAACAATCAATGCATGAATGCCTATGTTTTTACTCAAGAAATATCAATAAAAATCATAAATTAATCAAAATTCATTCTAATCATTATATGAGCAGATCACATGAAAATAAGACAAAATTCGAGGATTTTTCTGATAATGATATAATTAACCCCCCACATTTAAGATGTACATTGTCCTCAATGTACAAAGTTAGATTTACTAAAAAATATAGATATAAGATCATAAGATAGGGAGAGAAGTGAAACTTCCTAAATGATAAGTGGAATTCTTGAATTGGAGTATGATGAGTGGAATTCTTGAATTGGAGTTATGGAGACTAGTCGGCCAAGGCAATGATGAGATTGGAGGAGGATACTCCGGTGGTGGTAGAGGTTAGGTTCCAATGGAGTTGCAAGTTCCTAAGTAATAGTTAGCTTTGGAGCTCTTTGTAACTGTAATAGAATCAGAAACTTTTTCGAAAATATAAAGAAGCATAATTACACAAAAAAAATAATCGAAAGTAAAAATTGTTCAATATAAATTATAAAACTTAAAGATGAAATAAAAATAAATTAAAATAAAAAGTAAAATAAAAGTAAAAATAATAAATAATAAATAAAAGTCTTTAATCATCCTCATCACCGGATGGTTTGCGAGGTGGTGGTGGCGATGAGATGTGAAAGTGCTGACAAATTTGATGTAAAATGGCATCAATGTGATCAAAGCCCTAAAAACATTGATGCTCGAATCGAGTGAGGCACTCAGAGATGTCAAAAAGTGAAGTCGCCGCATGAACTGGATGATGAATAGGTGGCTAAGAGGCTGGATCCTTGTGTGGTGGAAGGACATCATCAGTAATGTCCTCTAGGTCCTTCTACTTGGCTGACTGGATGAGGCAGTACTGAGGAGGGTAGGTTCCACATCGTTTCTCGATCATCCTCATATGTAGCATACTCAAGACGCCCTGTGGGGACATCTGACCGATGAGAGTGAGGGAGGATGATTGCGCCGCTGTGTTGAGAAGACCGAAGTATCGTGCCAGTCGAGTCACATAAGGGCCAATGGAAATGACTCCCTTCCTATGCCACTCCGTCTGATGGCGAATGGCGAGGGTGATGAAATAGGCAAGGAAAAAAATGTTCCCATGCTCCATACTCCATAAAAAGTAGGCGTCGTGAGTGTTGGCGATGCTGGTGCTCTCTCGCCGTCCTGTCAGAGTGTGGGCCAAGATGGTGTGTAAGTACCTCAGGGATGGGGCGAGGGCCGATGCCTTGGAGCGGCTAGGGTCATAGGTGGCCAAAGCAGGAACGAAGGCCCTCCAGCAGCTGGAAGGAGACAAGTGGATGTGGCGATGGAGGGTGTCAAAATCATCATCGTCTATGAACTACTCCGTATAGAGCCCCCAAGCGACACTGAACTCAGGTACGCTCAACTGGCGGACTAAACCGCCGAGACAAAATTGGACCTTTTTGGGATCATCAAACTCTGTCATAACTACTTGAAGATGGAAGGTCAAGCAGAGTTCGAGTGTGAGCTCGAGGTACATCAGCTCGATGATCTCGAAAAAGAGCCCTCATGGGTTAGTCGTCAGAAGGGATCGGACCGCGTCAGCCAGTTGGATTTTTTCAAGTGCGACCTAGTCAATGGAACTACCCGCACCTAAGGGTCAGGCTCGTAGTATTTAAAATAGTTCCTCCTACGGTCCCTGCGGGAATTGGAGGAACGGGTGTCTGATTTCGATAGTGGGACCCAAGGATGACGCCACTCCTTTCCACTTTTTCGTGGTGGGGACGGCGGTTTTCTTGCCATGTTGATTTGACATGGTATCTACAATTGTAAGACAAAGTTATAGGAATACCCCCTAGGAATAGCGTGGAAAGGTATGCAAGCATGTTAAAATTAAATGGAAATACTTCATAAGGGTTACTGACTAAATAGAAATATCAAATCATTATTATTATTAGGAATACTAGAATAGTGTCAACTAAATACCTAGTGAATGCATATGGGAATATGGAATGTGGCATGAAATCTATGGAAACACAAGAAATAATGAATGTATCACAATGCATTGACTAAAATGGAAAAGAATATCAAGCATAAGCATGACTATAGTGAGAACTATGAATATTAATGAAAATTTAGACAAATAAATAAAGAAATAGCATAAAATGTGTGACAGAAATGAAGATAATGGGGAGAAAAGAATAGACAAACGCAATAGTTCTTGGTGGAGAGAGGAGTTAGTCGTCTGAAAAGAGTTGTCGGCCGGTAATGGGTGTGGGAGTGAGGGCGTGTGAAGATGTTACGGTGGCTAGGGTAGGGTTTTTTGGGGAAGGGGATGATGAATAGTGAGGGGTTTATATAGAAATTGGGGCACATGGCTGTAGGAGACGCCCGTGTGCCCTAATTTTAGCCTGTGTGTATCGTGATTTTCAAATTTGGGCGTGTCTGAAATTCGGCCCGCCCTCGTGTTCTTTGGGCGTGTTGATGCACACGGCCGTGTTTTTCTTCATTCGCTTCTCCCACGGTTGTGTTATTTTGTTAGTCTTGACCACGAGTAGTGAGCACAGGTGTGTCGCACGCCCGTGTTGTTTTGACAGATTCACCCACAGCCATGTCACACGGCCATGGCAACTTATCGACTCTCGTGTTAGTGAAAAATTTTGCCCTAGTTTCACACGGCCGTATCGCATGGCTGTGTTGCCTTCTGTGGTATGGGCACGGCCTAAGGCACACCCGTGGGCCTGGCCGTGTGGTTCTGGAAAACCTGTGTTCAATGTCTCAGTTAGTGAATTAAATGTTAAAAACTAAAATTTAAAGAAGTTAACACTGTTAGTGCTTAGGTTGCCTCCCGAGACGCGCTTATTTATAGTCTAAGCTCGACCTACCTGTGACAGCCCAAAGTTGACCCTAGTCGGGAAGTGGTTTCGGGACCGCTAAACCGAGTCACCGAAATGTTGAATGTGATATTTATTGTCTAGAATATGTAATTATGAATGTGTGAAAATTTCAAGCTTCGATTTAGTCGATTGCATGTGAATTTAGTCAATAGGACTTATGTGAGAAAATTTTAAAATGTGATAGGTCAATGTGTGAGGACCTATTAGTGCATGTGGACAAAGGGGGGGACTTGCATGTCAAATTTCCCCCCCCAATGAGTAGTGGCCGGCCATGACAAGGAATGATGGGCAAAACATGTCATGAAACATGTTTTGTTAATGGAAGAATAAAATAAGGAGTATGGGTAATAAAGAAATGGAAACAAAAGAAAAAAAAATGTGTGGTTGCCCCCCCCATTGCCGTGAGCTAAAGAGAAGAAAGGAGAAAAATTTGTGTTCATCCTTTCTCACCTTCATTTAGCCTAAATTAGAAAGAAAAACAAAGAAAAAAATTTCTCATCCTTTGGTTCATCCTTGGCCAAAAATTTTAAGGAGGAAAGAAGAAGAAAGGTGAAGAGATTCGGCCATGCATGTAGCTAGACTAAGGTATGTTTGATGATGTTCCATGAGATGCATGCATGTTTTAGTTGTTAGCTTGAGTTCTACCTAGCCCATGGTCTAAATCTTGCTATGTGATGGAAATGGCACTTGACCATGGATGCATCATTCTTGGTTGATGTTTGATGTTGTGGTGATGAGGCATGAGGATGAGTTAAGATTCGGCCTAGGTGGAGGTTGTGTTAATGCCATTGCATGCAAAATATGAAGCTTGTTAATGATGCATGTGATGATGGCTTGATGATTCTTGAACCTCCTTTTTAGCATTTTTGTGTGAGCACATATGAGCATTGGTTGCTAAATGGAGAAGAATCGGCTAGCAAGATGTGTGCTAAGGCCGAATGTAACTTTGCATGTTAATGAGCAATGCATGTGTTAAATTGATGAAAAGGGGGAGGATGCTTTACTAGTGTGTATATGTGTGTATTAAGTGTTGAAATCGACCCCAAAAATAGACATGCATATTCGGCCAAGGGGAAAGAAATTAGCTAATATGTTGTGCAGATGCATGATTTTTGCATGTATGAGACTTTAATGTCTAATGTATAAATATGGGCTAAGTGCCTTGTGTTCATCTTTTTGATGCCTAAATGATGAAATCAATTTATTTGTTTAATTAAGCTCAAGAGCAAAGGGGAAATAAATCCGATAAAGGGAAGGAAAAAGTGGTTGAATAGCTAGCGGAATCGTTCGACAACACCCGAGGTAAGTTCTTGAGTAAGAGAGCTATACATGCCATTTTATGTGATTACTTGATAGTGTGGTGATTTCTGACAATTGTAAATGCGTTTATAGTAATGGATCCCGATCGTGACCGAGAGGTAGCTGATGATCTTGAGAGTGTAGCGCCTGCTCCCGCACAAGGGACAGTGCCGGCAGACTCTCAACCTAATGCTAGTAATCCGAATGATGAAGCTAGACAAGCATTCTATAGCGTGATGAATGATTGGTTTAACCAGTACATTCGAACTAATATGGCTGTTTCACAACCTCCATTCCCGACAAATACTACCCCCGCACCTACAATACCACCGGTAACTGACCAATTAAGGTCAAATAAGCCCCCAGTTGACAGAATCCGAAAACATGGGGCTACTGAATTTAAGGCTACGGATAGCGATGATGCCGAGCAAGCTGAATTTTGGCTGGACAACACTATCCGGGTACTCGATGAGCTATCTTGTACACCCGATGAATGCCTAAAGTGTGCTATCTCCTTGCTACGTGATTCTGCCTACTATTGGTGGAGTACTCTGACTTCTGTTGTGCCCCGAGAGCAAGTAACTTGGGAGTTTTTCCAAACTGAGTTTCGGAAAAAGTATATCAGTCAGAGATTTGTTGATAAAAAACGGAAGGAATTTCTTGAGCTTAAGCAAGGCTCCATGTCGGTTACTGATTACGAGCAAAAATTTGTTAGACTTAGCAAATACGCTCGGGAATGTGTTTCGTCCGAAGCTATTATGTGTAAACGCTTCGAGGATGGGCTGAATGAAGATATAAAAATGTTCGTTGGCGTTCTTGAAATACGAGAGTTCGTGGTACTTGTTGAACGAGCTTGTAAAGCCGAAGAGCTTAGAAAAGTAAAGCAAAGAGTTGATGAGGGAACTGGAGAGTTTCATAAAAGATCCTCGGGAAGGTCTCTTCAACAGACATCGAAGAGATTTTGAGATGATGCGGGCCAGTTTAGAGGCACTTCGGGCCTTTTTAGACGAGATCGTGATCGACCCCTGTGGGTACACGAGGCACTTCGGTCGCCAGTGTTGGGAATGAACGTCGAGATAGAACGAAATGTCGATATTGCGGTAAATGGCATTCAGGGAGTTGTAGATTCCCTGACCGCTCCTGTTACAAGTGCGGATCAGTTGACCACTTCATTAAAGATTGCCCGAGGTTGTTTGAACAGAATGAAAATCAGAGTGGGAAACCGGGTGCTACCACTGCTCGAGGTAGACCATCTGGAAATACGGGCAATGCTAGTGGTGGTCAGAGAGGATCTAGAGAGGATATAACCAGATCCGAAGCTCGTGCGCCTACTAGAGCTTATGCTATACGTGCCCGCGAGGATGCTTCTTCGCCTGATGTTATTACCGGTACATTCACTCTCTTTGATACTAATGAAATTGCTTTGATTGACCCCGGTTCTACTCATTCTTACATATGTGAAACCTTAGCATCCAGTAAGACTTTACCTATTGAGTCTACTGAGTTCGTAATTCGGGTGTCAAATCCCTTGGGTCATTACGTGCTGTCAACAAAGTGTGTGAGAAATGTCCCTTGGAAATTCGAGGTTCCTGTTTTCCGGCGGACTTGATGCTTTTGCCGTTTGATGAATTTGATGTTATCCTTGGTTTGGATTGGTTGACCGCGCATGATGCGATTGTGAATTGCAAGAGCAAGACTATTGATTTGAGGTGCGCAAATAACGAAGTAGTCCGAATTGAGTCTGCGGACTTGGAGGGGATGCCAGCTGTAATATCAGCAATGTTGGCACAGAAATATGTAAGAAAAGGGTGCGAAGCATACCTTGCGTATGTACTTGATGACAAAGAATTAGAAAAGAAACCCGAATCTGTGCCGGTGGTTTGTGAATACCCGGATGTTTTTTCGGAAGAATTGCCGGGTTTACCACCTGTTCGGGAGATAGAGTTTGGTATTGAGCTTGCACCTAGGACTACGCCGATTTTGATAGCCCCATATCGTATGGCACCAATCGAGTTAAAAGAGTTAAAAGCTCAGTTGCAAGAATTGACGGATAGAGGTTTTGCGCGACCAAGCTTCTCACCTTGGGGTGCACCAGTATTGTTCGTGAAAAAGAAGGACGGAACCATGAGGTTGTGTATTGACTATCGTCAACTGAATAAAGTGACGATAAAGAATAAATATTCGTTGCCGCGCATCGATGATTTGTTCGACCAACTGAAGGGAGCCACAGTGTTCTCAAAAATAGATTTGAGATCGGGCTATTATCAGTTGCGAATTCGAGAAACGGATCTTCAGACCATATTTGGATCGGTTCGTAGTTGTGTTCATTGATGACATTTTGGTCTATTCAAGAGATGAGACCGAACATGCTGAGCATCTGAGGCTAGTGCTGCAAATTTTGCGGGAGAAGCAGTTATATGCTAAGTTCAGTAAGTGTGAGTTCTGGTTAAGAGAGGTTAGCTTCTTGGGTCATGTGGTATCCGCGTCGGGTATTCGAGTTGACCCGAACAAAATTTCAGCCATACTTGACTGGAAACCTCTGAGAAATATTACTGAGGTTCGGAGCTTTTTGGTGCTCGCCGGTTATTACCGACGATTTGTCAAAGGTTTCTCGATGATAGCCACACCAATGACGAAGCTACTTCAAAAGGACGTTAAGTTCGAATGGACGGAGAAGTGTCAGAAAAGTTTTGATCAACTGAAAACTCACTTGACTGAAGCTCCAATTTTAGTGCAACCCGAATCGGGTAAAGAGTTTGTCATTTATAGTGACGCATCCCTACTTGGGTTGGGTTGCGTATTGATACAAGACGGTCGAGTTGTGGCCTATGCATCGAGACAATTGAAGTCACACGAGAGAAATTATCCGACCCATGATCTCGAATTAGCCGCCATCGTATTTTCTTTGAAAATATGGCGACATCATTTGTTTGGTGAGAAGTGCCATGTATTTTCGGATCACAAAAGTCTCAAATATTTGATGACTCAACGAGACTTGAATCTGCGACAAAGACGTTGGCTTGAGTTGTTGAAAGATTACGAGCTTGTCATTGATTACCACCCGGGAAAGGCTAACGTGGTTGCGGACGCCTTAAGCCGGAAGTCATTGTTTGCTTTACGAGCGATGAACGTGCATTTGTCTGTTCTACCAGACAATGTGTTAGTAGCTGAATTAAAAGCTAAACCATTATTGACTCACCAAATTCGTGAAGCTCAGAAAGTCGATGATGAATTGGTTGCAAAACGGGCTAAGTGTTTTCCGAACGAGGAATCGGAGTTTCAAATTGATGATGATGATTGTTTGAGGTTCAGAAATCGTTTGTGTGTTCCAAGGAATTCGGAACTCATTTCGATGATTCTGAACGAAGCCCATTGTAGCCGAATGTCAATTCACCCGGGGAGTACGAAAATGTACAACGATTTGAAACGTCAATTTTGGTGGCATGGTATGAAACGGGACATCTCCGACTTTGTTTCGAGATGTTTAATATGTCAACAAGTGAAAGCGGAACATCAAGTGCCTTCAGGATTACTCCAGCCGATCATGATACCCGAGTGGAAATGGGATCGAGTCACAATGGACTTTGTGTCCGGACTGCCCTTGTTAGCAAGTAAGAAGGATGCGATATGGGTAGTTGTTGATAGACTGACTAAGTCGGCTCATTTCATCCCCGTGCGTACGGATTTTTCATTGGATAAACTAGCTGAATTGTACGTTTATCAAATTGTGAGATTACACGGGGTACCTGTTTCTATCGTGTCGGATAGAGATCCGAGATTCACCTCACGATTTTGGAAGAAATTGCAAGAAGCTCTGGGTACCAAGCTGCATTTTAGCACTGCTTTTCACCCCCAAACCGATGGTCAATCCGAGCGGATAATTCAGATACTTGAGGATATGTTGAGATGTTGCATCCTCGAGTTCAGCAGTTCATGGGAACGGTATTTACCTTTGATTGAATTCGCTTACAACAATAGTTTTCAATCAAGTATTAAGATGGCACCTTACGAGGCTTTGTACGGTCGTAAATGCCGTACACCATTGTTTTGGACCGAGCTCGGTGAAAGTAAAATTTTCGGAGTTGATTTGATTAAAGATCCTGAACAGAAAGTAAAGGTAATCCGTGAAAGTCTGAAGGTAGCCACGGATCGTCAGAAGTCGTACGCAGATTTGAAACGAAAAGACATCGAGTATCAGGTGGGAGACAAAGTATTCCTTAAGGTTTCACCTTGGAAAAAGATACTCAGGTTCGGCCGTAAGGGCAAGTTGAGCCCAAGATTCACTGGGCCGTACGAAATCTCCGAACGAGTTGGTCCGGTTGCGTATAGATTGATTTTGCCCCCAGAGCTTGAAAAGATTCATGACGTCTTTCATGTTTCGATGCTTTGACGCTATCGATCTGATCCATCACATATAATTAGCCCATCAGAGGTTGAAATTCAAGTCGACATGAGCTATGAAGAAGAATCGATGCGTATCCTAGCTCGTGAAGTGAAGGAGTTGCGAAACAAAAGAGTTCCGCTAGTAAAGGTGTTATGGCTCAAACACGGGATCGAGGAAGCTACTTGGGAGACCGAGAGCTCGATGAAAGAACGATACCCAAACCTATTTACCGGTAAGATTTTCGGGGACGAAAATTTCTTAAGTGGGGGAGAGTTGTGACAGCCCAAAGTTGACCCTAGTCGGGAAGTGGTTTCGGGACCGCTAAACCGAGTCACCGAAATGTTGAATGTGATATTTATTGTCTAGAATATGTAATTATGAATGTGTGAAAATTTCAAGCTTCGATTTAGTCGATTGCATGTGAATTTAGTCAATAGGACTTATGTGAGAAAATTTTAAAATGTGATAGGTCAATGTGTGAGGACCTATTAGTGCATGTGGACAAAGGGGGGGACTTGCATGTCAAATTTCCCCCCCTAATGAGTAGTGGCTGGCCATGACAAAGAATGATGGGCAAAACATGTCATGAAACATGTTTTGTTAATGGAAGAATAAAATAAGGAGTATGGGTAATAAAGAAATGGAAACAAAAGAAAAAAAAATGTGTGGTTGCCCCCCATTGCCGTGAGCTAAAGAGAAGAAAGGAGAAAAATTTGTGTTCATCCTTTCTCACCTTCATTTAGCCTAAATTAGAAAGAAAAACAAAGAAAAAAAATTCTCATCCTTTGGTTCATCCTTGGCCAAAAATTTTAAGGAGGAAAGAAGAAGAAAGGTGAAGAGATTCGGCCATGCATGTAGCTAGGCTAAGGTATGTTTGATGATGTTCCATGAGATGCATGCATGTTTTAGTTGTTAGCTTGAGTTCTACCTAGCCCATGGTCTAAATCTTGCTATGTGATGGAAATGGCACTTGACCATGGATGCATCATTCTTGGTTGATGTTTGATGTTGTGGTGATGAGGCATGAGGATGAGTTAAGATTCGGCCTAGGTGGAGGTTGTGTTAATGCCATTGCATGCAAAATATGAAGCTTGTTAATGATGCATGTGATGATGGCTTGATGATTCTTGAACCTCCTTTTTAGCATTTTTGTGTGAGCACATATGAGCATTGGTTGCTAAATGGAGAAGAATCGGCTAGCAAGATGTGTGCTAAGGCCGAATGTAACTTTGCATGTTAATGAGCAATGCATGTGTTAAATTGATGAAAAGGGGGAGGATGCTTTACTAGTGTGTATATGTGTGTATTAAGTGTTGAAATCGACCCCAAAAATAGACATGCATATTCGGCCAAGGGGAAAGAAATTAGCTAATATGTTGTGCAGATGCATGATTTTTGCATGTATGAGACTTTAATGTCTAATGTATAAATATGGGCTAAGTGCCTTGTGTTCATCTTTTTGATGCCTAAATGATGAAATCAATTTATTTGTTTAATTAAGCTCAAGAGCAAAGGGGAAATAAATCCGATAAAGGGAAGGAAAAAGTGGTTGAATAGCTAGCGGAATCGTTCGACAACACCCGAGGTAAGTTCTTGAGTAAGAGAGCTTAAATTACGATGTGATTAAATCATGCTCTATGTGAGGCTATTGAGCCGAATGTGCAAGGATGATATGTGCCTTGTGTTTGAGTTTCGCAAATGAAAATGAAATATGAATGTGCCATGAATTATTGTTAGATGTGCATGATTAATTGAATGCTGTCCGGGCTAAGTCCCGAAGGCTTTGTGCTAAGTGAATATATTCGGACTAAGATCCGAAGGCATTTGTGCGAGATACAAATTCCGGGTTAAGCCCCGAAGGCCTTTGTGCGAGATACTAAATCCGGGTTAAGTCCCGAAGGCATTCGTGCGAGTTATTAAATCCGGGTTATGTCCCGAAGGCATTGTGTGAGTTACTAAAACCGGGCTATGTCCCGAAGGCATTTGAACGAGGAGCTATATCCGGTTAAATCCCGAAGGTACGTGATTTGGTAATGAATGAGCTTGCTGTAAAATTCCAGCGAATACTCGAAAAACATCCCAATATGGGGATATGTTACGTATGTGTTGAATTTAATCGAGCCCTTACAAATAAATGTTCGCTCAGTTGATAAACGAGCTACCGGCCTTCGGCTAAGTTAGTCTATTGTGTATGTACATAAGGGTTGTTAATGTTGTGAAGCAAGTTTGATATCGGTAAATTGCGTATTATGAAATATTCCGTTTAGCTAAATGTGTGTTATTCTTTGTTTATGCTGGAATTCCTTGCTCAAAACTTACTAAGCATAAATTGCTTACTCGTTACACTGCTCCTCTGTTTTATAGATTTTTGGTTCTCCAGCTATCGGACTCGGGATCTTGAAGTCGAAGTCGCCCACACTATCAAAGGCTCTTTTGGGTACTATTTTGGTTGAATCTTGATATGGCATGTATAGGACTACCCATTGTTGTTTTTCGAGTACTTTATGAAATGTATAAGTGTACAGCCATGCGAAAATGGCTTGTAGAAGTGGAGTATGGCATTAGACCATTCGTGTTTATGAATGTATAGATGGTTTCATGATGTAACTATAGTTGGAATGGAAGTGTTGAGCAAATGATCAGCCACTGGAATGGCTAAGTATGATCATATGTGGGCTTATGTATGACAAGGCCCTAGTTGGTCCATGAAACCCCAAATTAGGTAAGGTTTACTTTGAAAACAGAAGCTGATAGCAGCAGTGGTGTGGATTGGAAAAATCACAAGAATTCGTAGGAGTGGAATTAAATAGTGAATAAATTATGTAATCGAACCTTGATGAATCTACTTTCATATGGAAGTAACGAAACAATCATAGGAACAGTACAGTAAGAGATATTCGGGTTCTTGTGGAACAGGGCCAGAACAGTTTCTGGATTCCCTGTTCAGCCTTTGGAAATTCACTATAAATTGACCAGAGATAGTTAGGGGTCATACCATATATGTATGGATTCCTCTCTGAGTCTAGTTTCCATAGAAACAAACGGCATCAGTATTGAAGCTCTGTGCAGAGAGATATCCAAGTCGTAATGGGAAAAGGTCAGTGTAGTCGACCCCTGTAACATGGGAGACTTTGACTAATAAACTGTACTAATTGGCCCGACCAAAAATTCTAGAAAAAAATACATAGGAGGGGACATGAGTCTAGTTTCAGGGAAAAATCACAAAACTGATTTTCGAGTTGTGAAACTCAAGATATGATTTTTGAAGCGACTAGTACTCAGACTGGGCAGTGTCTGGAAAAAAAAAATTTTCAAAGTTTGTTAACATCTCGTGTCCGACTCCGGTGTCGGTCTCGGGTTCGGGGTGTTACACTACCTCTCTGTTGCATGGTCATGGTGGTGCGAGGAGTGTACACTCCTCATCCCTGCTATCGATTTTATCAAAATAAGGTTTTAGATGAGTACTATTTACCTTGAACGTGCTGAATTTGGGATGAATTACCTCGACTGTGCCGTATGGGAAAATGCTAAGTACCGTAAAAGGGATTTCTCCATTAGGTTCAGAGGTGGCAATCCGAGGGTCTGCTGCATCTATTAGTACTTTGTCTCCAACCTTAAGTTTATTTGGTGAAATATTGAGCTTGTCATGGTGTAGTTTCAGTTTATCGTGTGATCTCAATTTCTGTGTCCGCCACTCATCTAGTTCCTCGACCTATAGCCTTCGTTCTTTATAGATGGGTTCTTTGTTGTTATTTGAACATGGCTCATGTATGCTTTTCGAACATATTTCCTGCAAAGAAGGTTGCACCATATGATCAGCATTAGTAGAATTTCGAGCTCGAAGAGTGATTGTTTCATCACCCACACGAAGTGTGAGTTCACCTATACCAACATCAATTATAGTTCGAGCAGTTGCTAAAAAGGGCCTTCCTAAAATTAAAGGCACGTCACTATCCTTTTCTATGTCTAGAACAACAAAATCAACTAGGAATATGAATTTGTCAATTTTAATGAGTACATTTTCAATAATACCCCTAGGAAATCTGATTGTTTTGTGTCCTAACTGAATGCTCATCCTAGTTTGTTTGGGTTTCCAAGACCTAGTTGTTTAAACATTTTATAAGGCATGACATTTATACTAGCCCCTAAATTAGCCAAAGCATTATTAACATCTAAACTACCAATTACACAAGGAATCATAAAACTCCCTGGATCTTTTAATTTGTTGGCCAGCTTATTCTGTAGTATATGGCTCCATATGCATTTAACTCCATATGCGACGCCTCATCCAATTTCCGCTTATTTGTTAAAAGCTCCTTTAAGAATTTGGCTGCATTTGGCATCTGCGAAGGAGCTTAATAAACGGTAAGTTGATATGTAATTTTTTTAATAATTTAAGGAATTTATCGAATTGTTCGTCTGTGCAGTCTTTCCTTGTCGTATTAGGGTATGGCACCCATGGTTTGTACTATTTACTTACCCATTGTTGATCACTGTGGACTACCTCACCTTTACCTTTACTTACCACCATTCCTTGCCTTGGTTCTGGTTCTGGTTCAACTAACCCTTTCTCATCATGAATGGTATTGTATTGAGCTATTCCCTTGGGTTAGATTCAGTGTTACTCGGCAGGCTACCTTGTGGTCGTTCAAAAATTAATTTGGCGAGTTGGCCTATCTAAGTTTCGAGCCCTTGGATCGACGCTTGTTTATTCTTAAGTGTTGTTTCGGTATTCTGAAAGCAAGTTTCTGACACCGAGATAAATATTGTTAGCGTCTCTTCAAGGTTTAGCTTCTTTTCCTATTGGTAAGGTGGTTGTTGAAAACCCGGAGGATGTTGTGGCCTTTGATTCCCTTGACCTCCCCATGAGAAATTTGGGTGGTTTCTCCAACCTGCATTATAAGAGTTACTATATGGGTTATTTTGAGATCTAGAATTATTATTACCCATATATTGGACTCGTTCCTCCTCGATGCTAGGGTTGAAGGGTTGATATTCTGTGTATGCTTCTCCTCTATTTGAATCTCACATCATCATTGGATGTACCTGAGTAGAACCACACAAATCGTCAATCTTTTTATTTAAAAGTTCTACTTGGTTAGATAGCATAGTAACCACATCGAGGTTGAAAACACCGACTGCTTTCGTCAGCTTTATTCTCATGACTTGCCACTGAAATTATTCAGTGACATCTCTTCAATAAATTTGTAAGCCACTTCAGGTGTTTTGTTATTGATAGTCCCTCTAGCAGCTGCGTCGATAAGCTGCCTTGTTGAGGGGTTCACGCCGTTGTAAAATGTTTGAACCATAAAGGTAACCCACGGTAAGGGAACCTTCTCAATAGGTCCTTGTATCTCTCCCATGCATCATAGAGTATCTCTAGATCCATCTGCAAAAAAGAAGAGATATCATTCCTCAACTTAGCCATTTTAGCTTGCGGAAAATATTTAAGTAAAAATTTTTCAGTCATTTGTTCCCAAATAGTGATTGACCCTCGTGGTAATGAGTTCAACCACTGTTTAGCTTTGTTCCTCAATGATAAGGGAAACAACAGAAGGCGAATGGCATCATCAGAAACGCCATTGATTTTAAAAGTGTGACAAAACTCCAGAAAATTTGCCAAGTGATTGTTTGGATCCTCAACCTGCAAACCATCAAACTGAACAAATTGCTGTATCATTTGAATCATGTTAGGTTTTAGTTCAAAATTATTTGCAGCAATAGCAGGTCTAACTACACTTGAATCAGTTCCTGTTAAATTCTGTTTAGCATAATCATACATAATGCATGGAGCAGGATTCCGATTTACTGGATCACCAGCAATCGCAGGAGGTAGCGGATTTTCCTGATTTTTAGCCATCTCCTCGGTTGTGGTGTGAATGTCATCCTCTTGCTCTTCCTCTGTATATCTTAGGCTTCGCCTTATTTCTCTTCGGTTTTTGCGAGCTGTACGATTGATCTCACTATCAAAAAGTAATGGTCTCGACGGGTTTCTTTTAGTCATGCACTATAAAAACCTGCCGAAAGCGAATAAATGAAAAATTAGAAAAGAAAATAAAAATTTAAATTGCAATGAAAATAGAATGGCTAAAGTAATAAAAATCGAGTGTTCCTAATATTTTAGTTCTCGGGAAATGTTGCCAAAAACTTGGTCGTGTGATGTGATACGTGCAATAAGTTTTATAATTTATGAATGTCCATTCTTGAAAACTAACTATTATCACGACAAAGGCAAGTGCCCCTTATCAAACAGTAGTATAGCTTATGGTAAGACCTGGATGTCGAACACAAAGGAACTAAAAGTACTAGTATTAACTTGATGTCGAACCCAAAGGAACTAAAAGTACTATTATTAGCTTTCTTTTTATTATCTAGCTTGAAAATAAAGGGGTTTGTTTTATCTAAACTAATTACTAAACTAAGAATGGACAGAAAGTAAATTGGGAAAATAACATTCGGGAAAACTGAATGATTTGGACAATACCTAAGGGAAATATCCACCTAGACTTCACTTGTTATTGACTCTGAATCAGACGATTTATTCACTTGACTTGATCCGTAAAAATCCCTAATTTATATTATTATCTCTCTCGAGACTAACAACGTCTAACTCTAGGTTGATTAATTGAAATCTCTTTCTAATTAACTCCTAGTGTTGTATTAACTCGATCTATGGATTCCCTTATTAGGTTTCACCCTAATCCAGCAAAATCTTGTCACCTTATCTCTAGGCGTGCAATCAACTCCGCTTAATTATGTTAGATCTACTCTTAGACAGGGACTTTTGCTCCTCTGAATAAGCACATCAATACTTGAATCAATATCCTAGAATATTAAAGCAAGAATTAAGAACTCATAATTAAGAACAAGTCAAATATTTATCATAAAATTCAAATAATAATAACAAGATCCATTTTAGGTTTCATTCCCCTTAGGTATTTAGGGGGTTTAGTTCATATTTATGAAAGAAAACATCTCAAAAGAGTAATGATAACAAAACAAAAAGAAAACCCAAGAACTCCTGAAGGGAGATCGTTAGTATTGAAGGTGAATCCGACTTTTAAGATGGATCAATCGGCTTTCTTCGAGTAATTCCCTGCCTCCTACTCCGTGTGTCTTTTCTAAGTGCCTCCTCAGGTGTTTAAATAGGCTTTAGAATGCCGAAAAGCCCTCAAGAGTGGCCTTTTCCGAATAGAACTAAACTTGGACTCGACAGGGACACGCCCGTGTGTGATTTCTTCAATCCGTGTTCAAGGTTGTTAAATAGGCACGGGCGTGTAGTCTACCCGTGTAAGTCGTGCTTTGATTCTGCCAAATGGATACGGCCGTGTGGCCTACCCGTGTGAGGAAGTCCAGGCCATGTTGATTTCCTATGTTGGCCCATTTTCTCCGTTTTGGCCTGTTTCTCGCTCTTTTTACTCTCCTATGCTCACCTAAGTATAAACATGAAATTAAAGGATTAAGAGCATCGAATTCACCAAATCTAAGGAGAAATCATCCATAAATGTGCTAAGCATGGGATAACAATTATGAATAAATTACGGTTTATCAGACACATGCCTGTGTCTCTTCCGTGTGCTCAATTCTGAGCATTTTGTTTCTCAAAACTAAGGTGCAGGGGACACACGACCTAAACACATGTTCGTGGGGAAAACTGTGTGTCGCACATGGCCTAGACACACGCCTGTGTATCTACCCGTATGGACAAAAACAAGGCTATTTACCAAGCCATTTTGCCAGCCTTTAATGCACACACTTACACAACATAACATAGCACCAATCCAAGCATATACATACAACCAAACATCCACAACCAAGATGTCAACACATCATTCATGAAAGGCATCATTATATGCATATACTTATAACCAATATTAGCCCATTTCCAACGGCCTTGTACTAAGTGAACTTCTAACCAATATAAGGCAACACATTTGGCCAAATCAAGTATAACACATAACAAAATGACCAAGTCCCCTATACATGTCATAACTCAAAATGTTGAATTCATTGATACTAAAATAATTATTGATAGTGTGAATGGATCTCCGTTGGTTAGTAAATGGATCCCGGTGTAGAGAGAACCTTGGCGGATGACATTGAAAGTGTAGCGGCTGCTCCTGCACAAGGGACACCGCCTGTTGAACCTCAGTCATCTGCGAATAATCAAGGTGAGGGGGCTAAACAAGCCTTCTTTACCATGATGAATGAGTGGGTCGCGCAATATGCCCGAACCAATCCGGCTGTCCAACAATTCCCGAATTTGAATAATCCACCCCAAGAGCCCGTAATGCCATCAGTCACTGATCCTGTGAGGCTGAGTAAGCCACCTGTAGACTTGATTAGGAAGCGCGGGGCTGAGGAGTTCAGGGCCATAGTTACTGATGATGCTGAAAGGGCCGAGTTCTGGCTTGATAACACCATTCGGGTGTTTGATGAACTGTCATGCACACCCGATGAATGTCTAAAGTGTGCTATATCCTTGTTGCGGGACTCAGCCTACTATTGGTGGAGGACCCTGATTTCCATAGTCCCAAACGAACGAGTTACTTGGGACTTCTTTCAAACGGAATTCCGAAAGAAATATATTAGCCAACGGTTCATTGATCAAAAGCGTAAGGAATTCTTGGAACTCAAGCAAGGCCGTATAACAATATCTGAATACGAACATGAATTCGTAAGACTCAGTAGGTATGCCCGGGAGTGTGTAGCTGATGAGGTTGCTATGTGCAAAAGATTCGAAGAATGATTGAATGAAGATTTAAAGCTACTAGTGGGTATTTTGGAGATAAAAGAATTCGTAACACTAGTCGAACGAGCCTGCAAGGCGGAAGAACTTGGAAAGGAGAAGAAGAAGGCTGAATTTGAAGCTAGAGACTATCGTAAAAGATCGACGGGTAAAGCTCCGTTCTCAGCTGTAAAGAAGTTCAGGGAGGACACTAATAAGTCGAGGACGACTGCGGGAATTTCCATCAGAGCACGACCATCGACAGACTCCCGAGCTACTTCGGTAGCTAGTATGGGCAATAATCGTCAAGAGAAACCTGAATGTCCCCAATGCGGAAGATGACACCTAGGTGAATGTTGGGGTAAGTCTATTAACAGGGCCTGTTACGGATGCAGTTCGAAGGACCACTTCATTAGAGATTGCACGGAGCTTGATGAGAAGAATAAGATTCAAGGTGCAAGACCTAGTGGAGTGACAACAAGAGGTAGACCACCGAGAATTTTAGGAGGTAGGGGTGGTAGTTAGAGAGGGGCCTCTGATACGGCTGTTCGAGCCGAGAACCGTACTCCTGCTAGAGCATATGCCATTCGCGCACGAGGGAGGCATCCTCCCCTGACGTCATCACTGGTACCTTCACTCTCTTTGATACTAATGTGATTGCATTGAGTGACCCTGGCTCTACTCATTCATATGTATGCGAAACCTTAGCATCCAGTAAGACTCTACCTGTTGAGTCTACTGAGTTCGTAATTCGGGTGTCAAACCCCTTGGGTCGTTACGTGCTTGTCGACAAAGTGTGTAAGGAATGTCCCCTAGTAATTCGAGGTTCCTGTTTTCCGGCGGACTTGATGCTTTTGCCATTTGATGAATTTGATGTTATTCTTGGTTTGGATTGGCTGACCGCGCATGATGCAGTTGTGAACTGCAAAAGCAAGACTATTGATTTGAGGTGCGCAAATAACGAAGTAATCCGAGTTGAGTCTACGGACTTGGATGGGTTGCCAGCTGTAATATCCTCAATGTTGGCCCAGAAATATGTAAGAAAAGGGTGCGAAGCATACCTTGCGTATGTACTTGATGACAAATAATTAGAAAAGAAACCCGAATCTGTGCCGGTGGTTTGTGAATACCCAGATGTTTTTCCTAAAGAATTACCGGGTTTACCACCTGTTCGGGAGATAGAGTTTGGTATTGAGCTTGTACCTGGGACTACACCGATTTCGATGGCTCCGTATCGTATGGCACCAACCGAGTTAAAAGAGTTGAAAGCTCAGTTGCAAGAATTGACGGATAGAGGTTTTGCTCGACCAAGTTTCTCACCTTGGGGTGCACCAGTATTGTTCGTGAGAAAGAAGGACGGAACCATGAGGTTGTGCATTGACTATCGTCAACTGAATAAAGTGACGATAAAGAACAAATATCCGTTACTACGAGTTCTTAGTGATGCCGTTTGCGCTCACTAATGCCCCTGCGGTATTTATGGATTTGATGAATCGGATCTTCAGACCATATTTGGATCGGTTCGTAGTTGTGTTCATTGATGACATCTCAGTCTATTCAAGAGATGAGACCGAACATGCTGAGCACCTGAGACTAGTGTTGCAAATTTTGCGGGAGAAGCAGTTATATGCTAAGTTCAGTAAGTGTGAGTTCTGGTTAAGAGAGGTTAGCTTCTTGGGTCATGTGGTATCCGCATCGGGTATTCGAGTTGACCCGAGCAAAATTTCAGCCATACTTAACTGGAAGCCTCCAAGAAATATTACCGAAGTTCGGAGCTTCCTGGGGCTCGCCGGTTATTACCGACGATTTGTAAAAGGTTTCTCGATGATAGCCACACCAATGACGAAGCTACTTCAAAAGGATGCTAAGTTCGAATGGACGGAGAAATGTCAGAAAAGCTTCGATCAACTGAAAACTCATTTGACTGAAGCTCTAATTTTAGTGCAACCCGAATCAGGCAAAGAGTTTGTCATTTATAGTGACGCATCCCTACTCGGGTTGGGTTGCGTATTGATGCAAGAAGGTCGAGTTGTGGCCTATGCGTCGAGACAATTGAAGCCACACAGAGAAATTATCCAACCCATGATCTTGAACTAGCCGCCATCGTATTTGCTTTGAAAATATGGCGACATTATTTGTTTGGCGAAAAGTGCCATGTATTTTCGGATCACAAAAGTCTCAAATATTTGATGACTCAAAGAGACTTAAATCTGCGACAAAGACGTTGGCTTGAGTTGTTGAAAGATTACGAGCTTGTCATTGATTACCACCCAGGAAAGGCTAATGTGGTTACGGATGCCTTAAGCCGGAAATCGCTGTTTGTTTTACGAGCGATGAATGTGCACTTGTCTGTTCTACCCGACAATGTGTTAGTAGCTGAATTAAAGGCCAAACCATTATTGATTCATCAAATTCGTGAAGCTCAGAAAGTCGACGATGAATTGGTTGCAAAACGGGCTGAATGTATTCCGAATATGGAATCCGAATTTCAAATTGATGATGACGATTGTTTGAGGTTCAGAAGTCGGTTGTGTGTTCCAAGAAATTCAGAACTCATTTCGATGATTCTGAACGAAGCTCATTGTAGCCGAATGTCAATTCACCTGGGGAGTACGAAAATGTACAACGATTTGAAACGTCGGTTTTGATGGCATGGTATGAAACGGGACATCTCCGACTTTGTTTCGAGATGTTTAATATGTCAACAAGTGAAAGCGGAACATCAAGTGCCTTCAGGATTACTTCAGCCGATCATGATACCCGAGTGGAAATGGGATCGAGTCACAATGGACTTTGTGTCCGGACTGCCATTGTCAGCAAGTAAGAAAGATGCGATTTGGGTTGTTGTTGATAGACTAACTAAGTCGGCTCACTTTATCCCCGTGCGTACGGATTTTTCATTGGATAAACTAGCCGAATTGTATGTTTCTCAAATTGTGAGATTACATGGAGTACCTATTTCTATCGTGTCGGATAGAGATTCGAGATTCACCTCGCGATTTTGGAAGAAATTGCAAGAAGCTTTGGGTACCAAGCTGCATTTTAGCACCGCTTTTCATCCACAAACCGATGGTCAATCCGAGCGGATAATTCAGATACTTGAGGATATGTTGAGATGTTGCATCCTCGAGTTTAGTAGTTCATGGGAACGGTATTTACCTTTGATTGAATTCGCTTACAACAATAGTTTTCAATCAAGTATTAAGATGGCACCTTACGAGGCTTTGTACGGTCGTAAATGCCGTACACCATTGTTTTGGACCGAGCTCGGTGAAAGTAAAATTTTCGGAGTTGATTTGATTAAGGATGCCGAACAGAAAGTAAAGGTAATCCGTGAAAGTCTGAAAGCAGCCACAGATCTTCAAAAATCGTATGCGGATTTGAAACGAAAAGACATTGAATATCAAGTGGGAGATAAAGTGTTTCTTAAAGTTTCGCCTTGGAAAAAGGTACTCAGATTTGGCCGTAAGGGCAAGTTGAGCCCGAGATTCATTGGGCCGTATGAAATCTCCGAACGAGTTGGTCCGGTTGCGTATAGATTGATTTTGCCCCCTGAACTTGAAAAGATTCACGATGTCTTTCATGTTTCGATGCTTCGACGTTATACATCCGATCCGTCACATTTGATTAATCCCTCAGAAGTTGAAATTCAATCTGACTTGAGTTATGAAGAAGAACCGATTCGTATCCTAGCTCGTGAAGTGAAAGAGTTGCGAAACAAAAGGGTTCCGTTAGTAAAGGTGTTATGGCTCAAACACGGGATCGAGGAAGCTACTTGGGAAACCGAGAGCTCGATGAAAGAACGATACCCAAACCTATTTACCGGTAAGATTTTCGGGGACGAAAATTTCTTGAGTGGGGGAGAGTTGTGACAGCCCAAAATTGACCCTAGTCGGGAAGTGGTTTCGGGACCGCTAAACTAAGTCACCGAAATGTTTGAATGTGATATTTATTGTCTAGAATATGTAATTATGAATGTGTGAAAATTTCAAGCTTCGATTTAGTCGATTGCATGTGAATTTAGTCAATAGGACATATGTGCGACATTTTTGAAATGTGATAGGTCGAAGCATAAGGACCTATTAGTGCATGAAATAAAAAGGGGGGACTTGCATGTCAAATTTCCCCCCTAATTAGTAGTGGCCGGCCATGACAAGCATGGTAGACCAAGTGTGATGGGTAAGACATGTCATAGACATGTTGTGTTGGTGCATCATGGGTGGAAAAAATAAAATAAGGAGAATGGGCATAAAATAATGAAAAGGAATATGATGGAAACAAAAAAAAGTGTGTGGTTGTCTTGCCCCCCCCATTTTGCCGAAACTAGAAAGAAAAACAAAGAAAAAAAGTGCTCATCCTTTGGTTCATCTTTGGCCAAAAATTTTAAGGAGGAAGGAGGAAGAAAGGTTGAAGAGGTTCGGCCATGCATGTAACTAGGCTAAGGTATGTTTGATGATGTTCCATGAGATGCATGCATGTTTTAAGTTGTAAGTTTGAAATCTACCTAGCCATGGTTCAAATTTTGTTAATTGATGGAGATGATATTCGGCCATGAATGTTACATTCTTGGTTGGTATTTTGATGTCTTTGGTGATGAGGTATGAAGATGGTTGATTTTGAGTGTTTAATAAAAAGGATACATGAATTATTGTTAAATAATGGTCGAATGTAGCATGATTAAAGATGTGAATAAATTGAAGTTAAGGAGGTTGTCAATGAAAAATATGAGTTGGATGAGTCTTAAAGAATAAAAATTTAGGTGACTAGAGGTCAAGGACATTCGGTCAAAGGCTTGTGTGCTAGCAAAACCGGCCAAGTGTTTATGTGGTGGAAATTAAGTGTTAAATGGAATGAAAATGATATTATATGAGGGTATGTATATTCGGCCATATGAGTAAATATATAGATGATGTTAAATTTGATTATGTATAATGGGCATTAAGATGTGGAACTTAAGAAATGTAGTTATATGTGGATTTACATGATGTTATAGTTGACATTGTACATATATACATACATTCGGCCATCTAATTGAGTATGAAGGTGGTGTTAAATCTAATTGTGATGCCCATTCCGAAGTATATATACATATATATACATAAGTATGCCCATTCGTGATGTTACCTTTAATTATGTGTATAATCGACTAAATGGGTAATTAGTGAGGATGGTTGCCGAATATACAAACATACATATGCATGTGTAATTGAATTATGAATGTTTAGCAAGATGGTTAAACTAGTTGATTTATTGATTAAGCTCAAGGAGTTAAAGGAGGAGAATCAAGCAAAGGCAAAGAAAAGATCATCGAGTAGCCGAGTTGGAACCGTCTTACCCAACACAAAGTAAGTCATTAAGCATATAGTTTGTATTAATTTAAATGGTCATAATGTCTATGTAATGACGCTGAATGGAATGATAAATATATATATACATGTATGTATGTGGTGATGAAAGTGTTGAATGAAAAGAAAAGAGGTGAGATGTATTGAGTTGTTGATCTCGGCACTAAATGTGCGGGTATAAACATTTATGATCATGAGATTGGCGCTAAGTGTGCGGGTTTAAATTGTACAGCACTAAGTGTGCGAGTTTGATTATATAGCACTAAGTGTGCGAGTTTGATTATGTAGCACTAAGTGTGCGAGTTTGATTATATAGCACTAAGTGTGCGAGTTTGATTATATAGCACTAAGTGTGCGAGTTGATTATATAGCACTGAGTGTGCGGACTTAATATATACTTTTGAATCACTATGGACACTAAGTGTGCGACATTATTGAGTTGATCACGGACAGCGGATCGGGTAAGTACCTTGAGTTCATGGCCAATAGGCGCTATGTTTATAATTGGAGTTGAGCTTGGTAAGTTTGAACCTATGTGACAATTATAATTGAAGTCACGTACATAAGATTTATCGTGGAATAGGTGAAAGGTCGTTTAGATGTATGATTGTAACGAAAATAAAATGATGTATGAAAATGCCTCAAATATCCTATTGATTAGTATATGGAATGTGAATGCATGACTTGGTATGAGATTGAACCGATAGGTCTAAGGAACTATGGTATGGTTCGGTATGGATGGAGTAACTAGCCTCGTTCCATTTTGTTTCCTCTTGTGATAATGTTGTTAATGGATGGTAGTGCATTGCTTATGACTTACTGAGTTATATACTCACTCGGTGTTTCCTTGTCACCTATTTTAGGTTTCTTGGACTCGTCTCTTTTTGCGTGATCGGGCCGTCATTAGAGTCATCACACCGGCTAGCAAGTTTTGGTACTTTCTTCTTAGTCGGCTTAGGACAACATTTCGGCATGTATAGGCTATTATGCTGTGTTGAACTTTGGTATGTAAACTTGTAGCCATGCGAAAATGGCATAAATGTCGGTTGGGTTTGGTTTTATAACGCTAGGTCGTAAGCCTTGGTAATTCGACTTTTCTTTTTATGCCATATGTCATGGTTGATTATTTTGGTGTTAAAATTCATGATATGGCAATAGTGTACTAGGGGGATGTTTGACAATGATTAGCCTTTGGCATGGCTAGTCATGATCATAATTTGTGATATGTATGATGAATTACTAGTTAGATCAAGGAGAAATCACGAAATGGGCATAGTTGCTTTCGTAACAGATGCTGGCAGCAGCAGTGACGTGGGACTGAAAAATCACTAAAAATAGTAGGAGTGGAATTAATTGATGAATAAATTATGTAATCGAAGCTCGATGAGTCTATTTTCATATAGAAGTAACGAAATGATAATATGGACAGTATGTTAAGAGATATTCAGGTTCTCGTGAGACAGGGCCAGAACGGTTTCTGGATTCCCTGTTCCGACTTTGGAAATTCATTATAAATTAACCAGAGATAATTAGGAGTCATGCCATATATGTACAGATTCCTCTCTGAGTCCAGTTTCTATAGAAACAAACGACATCAGTATTGAAGCTCTGTGCAGGGAGATATCCAATTCGTAATACGCAAGGGTCAGTGTAGTCGATCCCTGTAACATGGGAGACTTTGACTAATAAACTGTACTAATTGCCCTGACCAAAAATTCTACAAAAATTATACCATATAGGTATATGAGTCTACTTCCAGGGAAAATTTACGGAACTGGATTTCGAGTTTCAGAACTAAAGATATGATTTTTAAAGCGACTAGTGCGCAGATTGGCAGCTTGTCTGGGAAATGTCAAATAAGTGGTTTGAAGTCTGTTAACACCTCGTGTTAGACTCCGACGACGGTCTCGGGTTCGGGGTGTTACAGGCCATGCATGTAACTAGGCTAAGGTATGTTTGATGTTGCTCCATGAGATTCATGTATATTTTTAGTTGTTAGCTTGAGTTCTACCTAGCCCATGGTTTAAATCTTTGCTATGTGAGGGAGATGATACTCGGCCATGGGTGTTGTCTTATTGGTTGGTGTTTGATGTTGTGTTGATGAGGTATGAAGATGATAGAGTTTGAGTGCTCAACAAAAAGGATTGGATGTGAGTGTGTGTGAGAATTTGGAAAAGGTAGGTCTTAGCAACTTCATGAAGCATTCGGCCATGGTAGGAAGTGGAAGAGAAATATAGTTGTTGTTCATGTTAGATGAAGTAGAGAAGTTGTGTGCTAAGGCCGAATGTGACTTTGAATATTATTGAGTAATGTATGTGTTTTGAATTGATGGAATGGAGAGGATGCTTTAATTTTGTTATGAACAATTATATGTTAAATTAAGGGTAGCTAAGTTAGCTATTGAGGTGAAGTGCAAATGTCAGTATTTGATTACTAGTGTATATATGTGTTTTAGCCGAGCTTTGAACTTGAAACAAAATGGTAATTAGTCAATACAAGTGACCATATTTGTAGAATGTATTAAGTATACAATCGGCCTCACCATAGACATGCATATTCGGCCACATGAATGAATACATAGATTGATGTTGTACGTTCGGCTATAGGTAAGCATATTGATGGCTTTATCTTGACTTAGAAAATCGGCTAAAGGAGAATATTGGCTAATATGTTGAATTTGATTCATGATTTCATACATATATGACTCTAATGCCTAATATACATGGGCTAAGTACCTTGAATTTCTCCTTGATGTTCAAAATGATTAAATCAATTTATTTGTTAAATTAAGCTCAAGAGCAAAGGGGAACTAAATCCGACAAAGGAAAGGAAAAGGTGATCGAATAGACGTTGAAATCGTTCGACAACATCCGAGGTAAGTTTTCGAGTAATGGAACTTAGATTATGATTCGATTAGGTCATGACATATAGGTATGACAAATAAACGGTGATATAATGATTCTACTTGAATTATATATTGAGGTGATTAGTTTATACCTATGACGGGTAGCCGAATGTGTATAGAGATCATGTTATAAAGCCAATCAAAATCGTGCTCTTTGTATGTGGCAATTGAGCCGAAATTAGTAAGTGTGATAAGTGTCTTGTGTTTGAGCTTTGGTAATGAAAATGAAATATGGATGTGTCATGATTTATTGATATATGTGCATGGTTATTCGAATGATATCCGGGCTAAGTCCCGAAGGCTTTTATGCTAGTGACTATATCCGGACTAAGATCCGAAGGCATTTGTGCGAGTTGCTATATCCGGGCTAAGACCCGAAGGCATTTGTGCTAGCGACTATATCCGGGCTAAGTCCCGAAGGCATTTATGCTAGTGACCATATCCGGGCTAAAACTCGAAGGCCTTGTGCGAGTGGTTATATCTGGCTAAATCCTGAAGATACTTGGGTTTGGAAATGAGCGATCTTGCTGTAATAATTTCAATTAATACGCTCGTAAAATCCCAATGATGAGGTATGTTTCGTATGTGCATTGAAATAATTGATTCCTTCTAAATAGTATTCGCTCAATCGATTAACAAGCTTCCGGCTTTTAGTCAAGTTGATTCCTTATGTATGAATATAAGGGTTGGAAATGTGAAGTAGGTATGATTGTGAGAATATGTGTATATGAAATTATTCGTTTAGTCGTATGAATGCTATACTTCAGTTGTGCATGATTTCATTACTCAAAACTTACTAAGCATTAAATGCTTATTCCGTTTCTTTGATTCTTTGTTTTATAGATTTTGGTTTGTCAGCTATCGGACTCGGGAGTGTCAAAGTCGAAGTCATCCATACTATCAAAGCCCTTTTGGTACTCATTTAGATGAACTCTGAAAATGGCATGTATAGGACTACCCTTTTGTTGTTAGTCAAGTACTTGGTATTGTATATATTTGGATAGCCATGCGAAAATGGCTTATATATTTTGAGCATAGCGTTATAATCATTTTTTATATATATGGTTATTGAGAGGTGTGGAAAGGCTTGGCAATGATTAGCCATTGGAATGGTTAATCACGATCATATTTTTGTGCTATGTATGTTAAAGGGCTAGTTAAATCATGGAAATTATGAAATAGGTAAAGTCTACCTTAAAAACAGATACCGACAGCAGCAGTGATGTGAATATGAAAAATCACTAAAAATAGTATAAATAGAATTAAATAATGAATAAATTATTTAATCAAACCTTGATGAACCTATTTTCATATGAAAGTAACGAAACGATCATATGAGCCGTAGTTTATGAGATGTTTAAGTTTTCGTGAAACAGGGCCAGACTGATTTCTGGATCCCCTGTTCTGACTTTGTAAATTCACTACAAATTAACCAGAGATAATTAGAAGTCATTCCCTATATTTACAGATTTCTTTTCGAGTCTAGTTTCTTTAGAAACAAACGGCATAAGTATTGAAGCCCTGTACAGGAAGATATCTAAGTCGTAATACATGAAGGTCAGAGTAGTCGAACCCTGTCACAGGGGAGACTTTAACTAATAAACTGTACTCATTGGCCTGACAAAAAATTCTAGAAAAAAAATTGTAGATGTACATATGAGTCTAGTTTCAGGAAAAATTTACGTAACTTGTTTTCAAGTTTTTGAACTCGAGATATGATTTTTAAGGTGACAGTGACGCAGTTAGCCAGTTTGTCTGGAAATTTTAAATGAACTGTGTTTTACAATGAAATAAGTCTGTTAACACCTCGTGTTCGACTCCGGCAACGGTCTCGGGCTCGGGGCGTTACAAACTCCACCTCCTACACAGCTCAAACAGTAAAATAAATACTCCATTGCGCATCCCAAGACTTGAACCTCAGACCTCACAGTTACACAACACGCTACCTTGCCACTCCACCACAGGCTCTTTTTGCATCATAAATCATCCGCAATTATTTATAAAGCCTACATGCCAGGGCCATGGTTCATCCCTTAAAAACCAAAATTTTACAAGAGCCAAGGCTTGAACCCAAGACTTCTCAGGACATTTAACCACTAAAGCAGGCATTTATTTGTGTCACTCACTTGCAGAAATAAATTCCAATTCCTCTGATACGCGAAGCCCATTTCTTCTATGCCCAAAATTTGAGGCGTTACAGTATTTCGGTCATACGTGATTGAAATGCACCTAAATTAGCTGAGTGATCCTAACTAGATGACGGCTAGTGAACACATAATTGAAATGTGCATGCTCAATTTAGATCCTAACCCGATTAAATTGCAGGTTACATAACAACTCTAACCAAGCTTTGTTATCATCATAGTTTTTAGATTTGTGTGATTAAACTGTCTCAAACCTGCCACGTCCCTATTACCTCACACAAATGCTAAGAAACCCTTAGTAAATAAGGATTAGTAAAATGCGTATTTACAAAGTAAAGGATTCCGAAAGGGCCTAATGTGGTTTCCAAACTCATGAAAGATCGAGTTGTCATGGAATATTTTTCTAAATGTTATTAAACATGTTGATAATAAATTGAGTTTAATTAAAGTAACCGTCCTAGTTTATTTATGTTATAATTGTTGCAAATTGTGTTTAATTTTGCTAAAATCTATTCCATTCATATAGTTTGCATACTTAGGGTAATTTACATTAGGGATCATTGCATTTAGTTTAATATATTTAATTTTAATCATCACTTCTCAACTATATTGTGTTTTTATTTACCAAGTTGTTTGTCTAGTTTTACAATTAAGTGATTTAACACAAATACAATCCCTCTGGAGACGATAGCTCGATACTTACTTATAACTTGATAACAACTATGTACACTTGCATAAACTTACGTGTTATAGCAACCCCTGCACTTCCTCGGGAGAGTCATCTGAAAATTCTGTAACTGTCTGAATATCTCCAGCAGATGATCCCACATAACTCGAACCATGCACAAAGGCCAAAAAATGTCTCACACCCTTTTCGAACTAACTTTTCAGCTACTAGAGCAGAGATCACATTGGAGAGGTAATTTGTAACACCCCTAACCTGTATCTGTCGCTGGCCTAGGGTTAAGAGGTATTACCGAACACATCAGAACAATTCACATTCATTTCATAATCAACATAGAATCAAAGTCAAACATCATTATAAAGTCCCTTATGTAGGTCAACGAGACCTTAAACATGCTTTAGAAAGGGGTTGGGACTAAACCGAACACATATAAAATTTTTTGAAACTTAAACATTTTTCAAAGCTATAAAGATCACACGCCCATGTGAACAGAGCGTGTGCCTCACACGGCATTAGACACGCCCGTGTGTTTAGGCTGTGGTAAAACAGGGCATACATACTGACTTGTCCACACGGCCACAAGACATGCCCATGTGCCAGGCCGTGTGAAAATTAAGGAGGTTACTGACTTGGGTCACACGGCCGACCACATGCCCATGTGCTAGGCCGTACGCCACACACGGCCAATAGACACACCTGCGTGTCTAGGCCGTGTCAAAACTAAGGGTATACTGACTTTAAATTGTAGGGTACCCCAGGGGACACATGGTTATGTAACATAACCATGTGTCACACATGGCTGAGACATACGCTCGTGTCTCTGCCCGTGTGGACAAAAATAGACTATTTGCAAAGCCAAATTTCCACCCAAAAAGGGTCATCCCTACAAGCATAATATAAAGCACATTTTGTACCAAATTTTCAACCAATTCATAATCAAAACATACACCATTCATGACATATCATTATCAACAAATTTCATGCTTGTAATCCATACCAAATCATACCAAATCTTAAGCCAAAAATCATACCAAAATTAATGATTCATAATTTCAATTTACTACATTCATTCTCATGCCAAAATATTACCAATTTCCAAAATAAGCACTTACTCCAACTTACCAAAATTGACCATTTCACTGGTCATTCAAGAATGCATCAAAATATACCATTTTTTAACATAAAACATATACCAAAATTCATTCATAATTACATCCATAATCAAGCCATATCACATGGCTAGATATATATACACATTACAAAACATATTCAAATACTTCTAGCCTATACATGCCATACTTCAATATATACATTTTCAAAAGGTACCAAAATAGAGTTCGATGGTGTGGTGATGATCCTCGATGATCCCTGAGCTCCTAGTAACTTTGATATCTATAAAACAGTTGAAATCACACACAAAGTAAGCTTTCAAAAGCTTAGTAAGCCATATACAAATAAACTTATCACAAATCACAACAATAAACAAATTATTTGTATAAATCATGGCATAACTAAATGTCAAGTTCATATTTCACATTTAGCTCAATTACTCATAACCATTTGCTCACATATACATCACATTTCCACATAATACAAACATAATTCATATGTCCACACATATATACATATACTTAACTTTCATTCTCAATCTTAATATACATTTCAAACGTATCTTAATCAAATACATGTTCACACAGTCATTCATTTTCTTGGATTGCTAGTTGAACCGTTTGGAATCAATAAGGATACTCGGATAGCTCAAAAAGCTCGTACAATGCCAACGTCCCAGACGTGGTCTTACATGTAATCAAATATCGATGCCACTATCCCAGACAGGGTCTTACATGAAATCAAATACAATACTGATGTCCCAGACATGGTCTTACACATAAATCATAAGTCGATGCGAACATCCTAAATGTGGTCTTACACAAAATCATATATCGAATCCTATGTCATTACATATGTATCCTAACTATTCTTATGGCTCGTACGAGACTTTTCGGACGTCGAAACTTTGTCGATACATTCTCAGATATCTCATACTCAAATCATATAATCATTCATCATTGTTCAAGAGCATATAAACAATAATAATTCAATTCAAAATACATTTATTTGTATATTGACTTACCTCGTACAGATTCGAATGAACGGAATCGGCTAGTCGACAACTTTCGACTTTCCCCGATCTAATTCCGTTTTCTTTTGTTCTTGATCTATATAAATTCAGATTTAACTCTTTTATTCAAAAAATCATTTAAATCAATCCATAAACACACATTTAGGACATTTTACAAATTATCCCTCACATTTTCACATTTTAACACTTTAGTCCCTAATCACAAAAATCACAAAATATACAAAATTTCCTTATATCCATGCTTAGCTGAATTTTGATAGTATTTATACAAGTCCACATATTTCATTTATTTCACATTTTAGTCCCTCAAAATCTCATTTTTACAATTTAGCCTAAATTACTCAAATTCATCAGAAATTCAAAGACAAAACTTGTTAACCTAACATCAAGCTTCCATATACTATCATCAAATTTCATAAAACTTATAATATCAACAATGGAACAATTGAAAATCATCAAACATATCAGAAATTGAGACATGGGCTTGATAGATTACTAAGCAACGATCACAAAAAACGTAGGAATTATAAAAAAACGAATCAAAAATCACTTACCAATTAATCAAAGTGAGTGTCGAATGCTTAAAGCCTTAGAACCCTAATTTTCTTTCTTCAATTTCGGCTAAATGGTGAATATGATAGCTAATTTAATGTTTTGTTTTATTTAATATATGATTAATATACCAATTACCAAATTACCCTTTAATAAACCATTATAAAATCACATATATTAAGGCCATTAATGTCCATTAACCATATAAATGGCATATTAACCACATAAGGACCTCTCAAGTAAAGAGACATAGCAATTAAGCAGTTTAACAAATAGAAGGCCACTTTTACATTTTACGCGATTAGGTCATTTTATCAAATTAAGCACACAAACGATCATATTTTAGTACAAAATTTTCACACATACTAATTCACATATTATAAGCACAAAAAATAATATTAAAATATTTTTCTAACTTGGATTTGTGGTCCCAAAACTATTATTCCGACTAGGGTCTAATGTAACACCCCTAACCCGTATTCGTCGCTGGATGAGGGTTATGAGACATTACCGATCATAATATAGTTCTTACAAGTATGCATGACATATTACAATTCAAAATTTTTAATTACGTCAACGTTCATAACTAAATCAGAGATTCAATTTTAAAATTTATTATTATTAACCTGGCATAATTTAAAACATAATCTACGTCTATTAAACAATTTAGCTATATACTGAACATGTAACAAATTAATAACTTGATTAACTGAATGTCAAACCAACTTATATAAGTCATGCGTATGTACAAAATTAAACATCATTTGAAACAAATTTCAATACCTTTCTTTTTATTTATTTATGTGACATTACTTTATTAATTTATATATAGTTCATAGGTCATACATTAAGGTTATCTAATACACCCATTTAATAAATGTAAACACATAAGTAGAGGTAACTAAACATAATCGAATAAAGCTTTAAGGCAAGTCATAATTTCGGTTTGATAAATAACCATCACATAAGAGATGCAACATGTCTCATCGAACTCAAACATATTTCATCATTTTATCTTAAATCAATTTTAGCCACAAATAACAACTCAATACCAAAAACATACATAACTTGTTATAACCTTAGTCTGTCATTAAATCACGAATATCAATTTCTGGACAAGCTTTAAATATAACCGATTAAAAACATATTACAATATTTAATAGTCAATCACGTATGCATCTTTATTACAATACAACATGGCTGAACATGCTTCTTACTCATATACACATTTTGCATATTTACCCTAAATTTGAAAACCACACTTAACATTTAATTGCATACAAAACAATTGACTAAAATATTCATGGGAGATTTTTATTACCTATTACATTTCATAACCGAATTTCATTACTAAAAACCATGGACACATCCAAAAGATTTCATCATCGAATTACCAGAACTAAGTTCATTAGACATTACAACTAAAAACATATAAGACTAAGACTAAACATGATGATCAAATGCACAAATACACTAAATATATTAGTATAAAACACATCCAAAGCAACCAAACATACTTACGACCGATTTCTTCTTACCTCATCCAAAATCATTAACTAACTTCAATATACAAACACATAACACAAATTATAATCATTCATGGCACATAGCATAATAATCAAAATGGACTTAAGCCACAATTATGCCAAAACCGAATTCAAGCATAGAAAATAAGCCACTTTCGCATGGCTTTTATACAAAACCAAAATTCATCGTTTCAAAACACATTCCAGCCTATACATGCCATAATTTGAGTTCGATTATTTAAATACTGAAGCTGTATTTAGTGTGATGAACTTTACTGACGATCCCCGAGCTCGTAACTTGATCCAAAAATCTATAAAATAGAGGTAAACATAAATACACAAACTAAGCTAACTTAGCTTAGTAAGTCATAAGCAAATTAACCATTCAAAGGTATAATCAAAACATTTAAAACAAACCAAATTATAACATTATTATTATACTTGGTCTCAGACATATCATTTCATTTATTTATAACTTATACTTTTACACAAATAAGTTACATTGGCCGAATGCTCATATATCTCATTTAGCGTAACATCATCCAACTTTCAAATCCAAAATGACATAATACCAAGTATACTTACATTTACATACACAAACTCATGAATTAAAACTCAACCTCATATATATATAGCTGAACATACTTTTCATATCTACTCATTGTCTTCACTTATATCTTACATAACTTATAATAACTATCAAGAAACGTACTTAACTTGTTCAATTAAGCAATAAGCTAAATTCATACCTAGTCATTTTAACTTATTTTACACATTCGTATACGATTTACCTTTGTCCGATGAACCATTTGGAATTGGGTAGGACACTCAGATAATCAGACATATATCGTACAATGCTAGCGTCCCAGACATGTCTTACATGTAATCACATATCGATGCCACTGTCCCAGACAAGGCCTTACTCATACACATATATCGGAGTCACATATGGATGCCATGGTCTTACTCGCACATCACATATCGGAATCCTATGTCATGACATATGTATCCTAACTATTCCTAAGGTTCATACAGGGCTTTCAGACGTCGTAACTCAGTCTAAACAAACTCGAAACTATTGTAGCCCAATTTATTCATATTCGGCCATAGCATGTATAATTTCATACATTTCATACTAGCATATATATTTAACATTTAACTACAATTTAGCACGTCTATTTGCTTATAAACTTACCTCGAACGTTATAAAACGGAACAGGGCAGCTAGTCGACAACTTTCATTTTCCCCTGATCCAAATCTGAATTCTTTTGTTCTTGATCAAAACATATTCAAATTAAGCTCGTTCAAATATATTTTCATTCAATTTGGTCCAAAAACACATAAATGGGAAAATTACCATTTTACCCTGACATTTACAATTTTTACAATTTAGTCCCTATTGCACAAAACACAAAATATGCGAAATTTCCCTATACCCATGTTGGGCTGAATTTTACCCATGCTTATACAAGTCCATATATTTCATTTGTTTCACATTTAGTCCATTAAATTATTATTTTTGCAATTTAGTCCTAATTACTCAAAATCATCAAAAACTCCAACACAAAACATGTTAATCTAAAACCTATATTCCATATTTCATCATCAAACAACAAAAATCACAAGTTCTTAACAATGGAATAACTCAAAATATTCATCAAAATAAAAAATTCAAGCATGACTTTTGTAGTACTCGAAGCAACGATCTCAAAAACATATAAATTATCAAAAATCGAGCTAAACTCATACCTTGATTGAGCTTTAAAATTGGTCGAACCCTAGCTCTTGTTCTTTCTTTTTCTTTTGTTTATATTCAACAAAGTGATGAAGTATGAAAATAATATTTTAGTTACCATATAATATAACATATATACTAACATATTATACTTTTTTAACCTTTTATAATTAATAACTAAAACACATTTAACAAGGGCACAACCGGCCAACCTATCTTCCAATGGTTTATTTTCAACATAAATACTCCAACTTAAAAAGCCACTAACAATTTGGCCCTTATGCTTTAGACTATCAAGTTTTCAATTTACGCGATTAAGTCCTTTTATTTAATTGGATACCCAAACGACAAAATTAAATCACGAAAATTTCACAGATATAAATTCACACAAAATAAACACAGAGAATAAATTTTTAAAATATTTTCTGACTCAAATTTGTGGTCCCGAAACCATCGTTTCGATTAGGGTCAAAATCGGGCTGTTATATCTAAACTGGGCTGTTACATAATCTTGACGCTCGCCGACCATGACAATATCCAAATCATCCTCAGATCTCAGAGTCACCGTCTTAGTAGCACAATCTAAGCTAACTCAATGCTCCATGAGCCAGTCCATTCCCAGTATCAAATCAAATTCTCTAAACGGTAATTCCATTAGATTAGTCGAAAACATAACACCTTGTATTTCCAATGGAACCCTCCTATAAACATTATTCACCCATACTGACTGACCCAACGGACTAATCACAAAAACCTCACCAGAAGTACTCTTAACAGAAATTCCCTGATTTACAGAAATAAAACTATCTATAAAAGAGTCTGTAGAAACAATATCTATCAATGCAAAATACAGAACAAAATTAATGAAGAATGTATCGGCTATCACATTAGCGACGTTTCTGTCCTCGCGGTGCCTTGTCGCATCCACCAAAATAGGCTGCCTAGCCTCAGCCTGATTTGCACCTCTGATCGGTGCTCTCTAACCCCTACCCAAACCATTACCACCTCTGGCCTGCCTATGGCCCCTAGGTGGCTGTTGAACTGCCCTCTGGGGCAGAACCAAACATGGAGCTAGAGCTTGTACCTTCTCAAATCGGAGCGAACAATCCTAATACGGTGCTCCACAGACCTGCATCATAGACAAACCCTTAGTTTCCTCCAACACTCACTCGGATGGAACCTACCACAGTCCCCACATAATTGAACCTGAGTAGAAACAATCAGTGCCTCAAATCACGGAGGCCCACCAAATTTGGCCCATTTCTTAGGCCGCTGAATAGAGCTAGAAGAACCCGAATCCTTTTTATTCTTATTCTAGCTCCTCTCTTTTTCTCTTTTTTCACACTCAGTGCATTTAACCTCCTTGAAAAGTTTTACTTTGTCCACCAAGGCTTTAAAAACTCGCTCCCTCTAGCGAGCTATTAGAACCTTGAGATCGTACCTCAGACCCTCCTCAAATTGAATTCTCTTATTATAACCAGTTGCAACCAACTCACGAGCATATCTACTTAACCTAAAAAATTCAACCTCATATTCAACCAAAGTCCTATCTCCCTAAGTAAGACCCATAAACTCGCGTCTACTTGCCCCCACATACTTGTTTTGGAAGGCATTTTGGAAATAATCCCAAGTAATTCTCTCAGGCTGAGTACCCTCTTCAATGGTCAGCCACAACTGGTAAGGTTCATCGCAAAGAAAATACACTACACCCTTTAATTTTTGCTCAGGAGTGCAGTCAATATCATTCAAAATCTTTTCTATGGCCACTAACCAATACTCGGCCACAATCGGTGCAACCCTAGTGACACCCCTAAATACCTCTACTCAAGAGTTTTTCAGTTCCCGACCCTCGGCTCCCAGATCCAGAATGAATGACGACGACCTTCTCAAGAACCCTTAACATGGATTGGGACAATGCGTCATTCCCAACCATTTGAGCTTGAGACCTTATCTCAACGGTAGGTGTACCTAGTGTCTTGCTTGTATCCAGATTGGGCATATTTCCCATCGAGGATGGCTCAGTTCGAGCCCCTCTTCGGCGCCCACCATGTCTACGAGTACCTCGTCCAGGTGTTCCTCTCACACTCATTATAAATGATCTACATTACAAAAATTTTATGAATCAGTTTGAAATTTCTTATCAGATGTCTTATGTCAAAAATCTTATAAAAATATTTTTCAGTGACGCTATAGTTTTTAACTAAAAAATGTATTTCTAATATGTAATGCCCTAAATATTATATTATTATTTTTGTATGTTGTGTTGCATAAATGCATACTTGCTTTAGTGGTTAAGTGTCCTGAGAAGTGTTGGGGAAGTCCTCAGTTCAAGCCTTGGCTTGACCAAAATTTTTGTTTTTAATGGAATAAAACCTGTCTCTAGTCGGTAGGCTTATTAAATAAAAAAGATTAAAACATGACAGAAAAGGTGTGTAAAACACTACCCTACTTGCAAATTGGCAAAAGCCAAAATAAGTGACTGTTGATGCTACACAAGTGTACGCTCGCTCGAATGGCAAACTGAACTCCTAGATGTGGGCGTAAGATCGTTGAGGCCGGCCATGAGCGATTTCATGGGCTGAGTTCGATTTGGGCCATGCTGGGCCGAAATGGGCTATGTGGGGCCCATAGGGGTAAACCACACGAATGTGTGGAGAATATTGAGCCAGGCTGTGTAGTTCACATGGCCAAGGCCATTTCTGGGCTAAGTGAGCCGTATGGGCTTGTGGGCCCACATGGGCCTGCATTATTGGCCTTGAGCCCACTTTTACTGTTTGACTGTTAAGGTTGCACAGGTTGTCCAAGACGACTGTGGACCTACTGTTGGGACAATAAGTATACCTAGACCCTATGTTGATAAACGACTGTTATGCCCCTAGGTGGTAAAATGACTATTATGCCCTTATAAGATGTATGACTGATTGAGCATGCCATTTTATATATGTTGCATACATGCATGATATTATGATAGGTTGCATGGGGATGGATTTATTATGATTGGAGGAAGTGTACTGTACTGGCGGCTCTACTGTAAAACTGTTAGTGCCGTAACCGGTGCTATTTTGGAGTGTAGGGATGGGTGGGTTGATTTTATCCCCTCATAGAGTGTAGGGTTAGACGGAGTGGAGTGTAGAGGCTGGCTGGGTAGGATTTCTGATTGCATATCTGTACTATTACTGTTACTAAAAAGGGCTAAGGCCCACACTGATACTGATACGTAATGGGCTAAGGCCCTAACTAAATTGAACTGTTACTGATATGGGCTTAAGCCCAGACTATATTTGCCTACTGTATGACTGACTGTTTGTACTTAGGGATTACACACTAGGTTTTCATAAATTCCTTCTACTATTTTTCTGCGTAGGTAATCCCTAGGAGGATCGATGCTGCGAGGGACTCGAAGGTGGCCACATAACCGCAATAGCTTACACATTCGACATTTTATTTACAAGTAATTTAATTTGGGTATTTGTTGTGTAATAAGGCCTCTTTAAATCTTTTTAACGTTTAATTTGTGATTTTATATATTTTGATTCATACCTGTTAGTAGTAGGATGAGGTTTTTAAAAGATAAATGTTTTTCAAAACACCATGTTTAAGCAACATATTTTAAAAGCTTCCACAACAAACAATGTTTTAAAATGTAATAACAAATTAATATGATTAACCCTTTGCTAAATGACTTGAGTTTTAACAACGAACGAGACATCCTAAATTCTTGTTAAGATCACAAAGAGGTTTAACCTAGAATGGGCTTTTCAACAAAATTGTATTTTTTGAAAAAAAACACTTCAATGTGACATCGCCAGATTCGGCCATAATGTATAGGCCGGGTTTGAGGTGTTACATAATACTACAATGTTTTTCTAACTAATTAGTATAACTAAGGCAAAAGTACTTACAGGATCAGAGCTAGGGATTTGATATTACATGAACTCATTTTTTTCAAATTTCATATAGAAATAAATTTTGTTCGTAAAACACTTTTCACAAAAAATTTACCCAAAATCATAGCCCGAGCCTTGAACTAGGCTTTGGTATCATCAAATGTAACACCTTAAACTTGGCCTAGATGTTATGACCAGATTGGGAGATGTTACCTAAGTTCGTTCATAATTCTAAGAACACTTTTGATAAACCAGATTCTCAATTATTTGAGTGAACACTTCTTCGTTATGAAATCATTAAGTTTTTGTGGATAATTTCTTATAAAATCTCTTAGTTCTGCAGTAGAATATCTTATCTAATAGGAGTTTTGTAAAACATGTTTTGATTTTAGAAATTCGATATTTTGCAATCAAAGTAGATATAATTTAAAAACATTCAAATAGTTTAAAATGAAAGTGTTACCTCAATAAATCAAACCAAAATTGCCAAGAGGGTGTGAATTGGCTTATAAAAAATTTTGAGAAAGCTAGAAAGAAAATTGAAATATGAACACGATGATTTAGAGTGGTTTGGCTGCAATTGCCTACTCCACTACCTTAGCTTTCTACAACTAACCCAAATTGACTAATTTGATAACCTTAAGGACAAAGTTTAACCTTACAACTCTCTCAAGATTTCTACCCCAAATCTTAAGACATAAACCCTCTCAAAGAAATAAAAATAAGCAAACAAAGAAATAATTCTGACAAGATCAAAGTGTTTGCAAATTAAGCTCAAATACAATGAAATACACTTGAGCAAAAGAATAGAAGTAAAGCTCACAAGCGCATGTAAGAATAATATGGAAATAGTTAGCTCAATGGTTGTTTGATTGATGATTTTAGCTTAAGAGTACTTTCTTGTTGTTATAGGAACTTAAGAAGTTGGTATTTATACCCCCTAATTGATTTTGAACCATTGAGGTTTTTGGTATCATAAATAGAGCCGTTGAGGATGTAAAAACTAGATCATTTAATTGACCTGCAACACCAAGTATCAATACCATATAAAAGAGTATCGATATTTTTGCAACAAATGCTAAATTCAATGACCGTTAGAGATTTGTTATCGACACCAAAACAATTTTTATCGATACTTATAAAAAGGTATCGATACCCTATCGAAATTTTGTAAGTTGTTTGAGAAACATAATGCTATTTTGGTACCATTTTTAAGACAAGGTATCAATACTTTTGAAAATATCGATAATTTACCAAAATCGATACTTAATTGGGTTTGTGAAAGAAATGCCTTTTTGGTATTGCTTTTAAGAAGGGTATCAATAATTCACAAAATATCTATACTAGGCCAAAAAGATATTGATACTTTTCAACTTGGAGTAATTTTGATTTGTTTGAAAGTTATCTTGACTTGATAAAACGATAAAACTTTCTTAGTCAAAATTATTTTAACTTGATTTTAAAATTGTTTCAAAAATTTTCTGAGAGATTAAAGTAGCTTTTCAAAACTTTTATCTCTTTAGACTTCAATCATTTTGTTAATTTTATTCAATTTTAACTTTTATTCAAAAACATTTCAATTTGTTATATCAAAACATTTTATCAAATAAAGCTTGGTTTAACAATCTCTCCTTTTTTAATATAACAAAACATTTGGTAAATTTATTTTTAAATAATTTTCTCTCCCTTAATAAAAGTTATTTTGAATATAACGCCAAAATAAAATTTGACAATCAATATGGCATTCATTTTTACTTTAAATCAAATTGGTCACAAAATTTGCATATTTGCATTAGTTAGCATAAACAATTGCATAATAAATAACCAATCAATTTACCTTTTCTTCTCCCTTTTTTTGTTATATCAAAAGACTAATAAAGCTCAAAGAGAAAGAGGATAGTTCATCAAAATAGATATAGAAGAACTAAACATCAATGTATCTAAAAATACCAATAAAGCAATAAAGTGCAATTTGATATAGACATAGGAAATAATAAAGAAACTAAGTGCAAATGTTATGAGTATGAAGTTAGTGACTTAAATCTACTTTAATCGCCACTAGGGGAAAAAGGAGGAGTCGAAGGGAAGCGAGCTAAGGGAGACACCATTTGTGCCTCCAAAGTTGATAAGCGAGTGTTAACATCTTCCCAAAGACCTCAAACATCGTTGCTAAATAAATGTATAACATCGAGAATATCATTATTAACCTAGGAAAAGGGTTGAGTACTATGTGAAGAAGAAGCTGGTGGAGGAGCATGCTTAGGTGAAGGAACGTGTTCAAACACGCTTTTATCATCGTCATCACGAATAAAATGCTCTTGCGAGCCACATCTAAAAGAATATTTGTTATTCATCCAACAATTTCCAAAATGTCATCTTCCACATTGTTGACACTTAGGTTTGTTGACTTTGACGCTACCAACGCTCGATATTGAAGTGACTTGAGCTTTGGACTCATGTGTTTATTTCCACGATCTTTGTTGGAATACCCTACTGAAGTAGTCGAACGGTTATGAGAATTCTTTGATTTCTTTGATGATCAATGATATGATTTACCCATTGACCTCTTTCTCGAATCTCTAGCCTCAGAACTGGCTTTTCTCTTTTCTTTGCTAAGCTCCTCAGGTTTGCAAGCTCTATCAACCAAAACAAAAAAAAATCAGTTCTAGAATTCTATCTAAAAGATTGATGTCCTCATTCAACCTGTATTCGAACCGCTTACACATAATTTCTTCAGTGGAGACACAATCTCGAGCATACTTACTCAGTCTTATGAATTTTCTTTCATTCTTGGTTACTGTTATACGACCCTGTTTCAACTCTAGAAATTCCTTGCATTTCTAATCAAGAAACTGTTAATTATGTACTTTTTCCTAAACTCAGTCTGAAAAAATTCCCACGTGACCCATTCTCTTGGTACAACAGATATTAAGGTATTCCACCACTGATAAGCTGAATCTCTTAGAAGAGACACAGCACATTTAACATACTCAGATGGTGTACAAGACAACTCATCAAAAACTCGGATCGTATTCTCAAGCCAAAACTCAGCTCTCTCAGGATCATCATCAATTTTAACTCTAAACTCTTCATCCCTGTACTTTCAAATTTTATCCACAGGTGGTTTGCTTGAACGTACGGGTTCCAGGACTTGAGAAACTATGGGAACCACTTGGGAAATAGTTGGGGGTAAAGGTTGTCGAGTAGTCAGATTCGTTTGGACAAACTTAGAAAACCACTCATTCATCATTTGAAAGAAGACTTCCTGGGCCTCTTCTCCCCGACCCTCAGATACGGGTCTCAAACTAGATGACACTGCCCCGTGAACGGAGGCTGGGGCATTGCTTTCTACATCGTTAGAGTTTGCTCAATTGAAATCCATTACTATATGAAAACATGATTTAAAAACTATCAGGAGAGATCACACTATCACAGGTTTAATATGACATGCATAGCTAGACTCGCACACGCTACTTTAGTCCTAGAATCGTCTAAATCGTAGCTCTAATAATAATAAATGTAACCTCTTAACCTATATCCGTCATTGGAATAGGGTTATGGAGCATTACCGAACTTATCTCTTAAACAATCATACATTTTATATTCATTTCTCATATCCAAACAAAATTCATTCAAATTCAGTCATATAGTCCCTAACACGAGCCCTCAGGGCTTAAAACAAGCATTAGAAGTGGTTTGGGACTAAATCAAGTACTTGAGAAATTTTTAGAAAAACATGGAAAATTTTCAAATTGCAAGGTATACTGACTTATTCCACATGGCCAAGCCACACGCCCGTGTGCTAGCCGTGTGAAACTACTGACTTGGTTTCTAAATAAGTATCAGGGAACACACAGTCGTGTCACTTGGTCGTGTGTCACACATGGCTGAGACATATGCTTGTGTCTCTGCCTGTATGGACAAAAATATGCCATTTTCCAAGCCTTATTTCTCACCCAATGTGGTATCAACCTACACATACCAAATAGCATATAACCATATCATCAATAAGCATTCAAACCAATCACAACCAAGTCCAAATCATGCAATTTCATTACCAACAATCATAGGCTCTTAGGCAACTCAATTGATCATTTTTAAAACATACCAAAATCACCTCTAAAACTACCTAAATGGTCAATTCCATATATGCTCTATCTTAACTAAACATAACATGCATACCATTTATCATGTTCACCTATTAAGTACCAATATACCAATACACAATCAAAGCATTCCCCTGACAATCATAAATCATACAAAATGAGGTTAGCCACGTATATATACATTCCAACATATATCAAATCAAGTCATGTTAAATGACTAATTACATTACCAAAACATATAGGCTTTCATTAGGAAAAATGACCTATACATGCCATATAACCAAAATACATAAAGTCCAAAAGTACCAAAGTAAGAGTCCGATAGTGTGATGCAATCTCTGATTACTTCCAAAATAAGCGAGCTTCTGAATCACTATAAAACACAGAAAAGTAAACAAAGTAAGGAATTAAGCTTAGTAAGTTCGTATAACATAAAACTTATCTTACCAATTAATTTCATTTTAAATAAATAAACATAACTTAATGCAACTCAATTTAATCTATAAGTGTAACGCCCCCACGCTCGATACCATCACCGAAGTCGAGCTTGAGGGGTTACCGAACATAATTTATCAATTTAAGAACTTCAAATCATTTGTTTCTACATTCACAGCTTTCTAGCTACTCGTGTCACAGTTACAAGAAAAATCATATCTCAAGTTAAAAAACTCGAAATCAAGATCCGTAAATTTTCCCTGAATTTAGACTCATATATATATTTACTAATTTTTTTCTAGAATTTTTTTATTGGGCCAATTTGTACGGTTTATTAATTAATGTATCCCCTGTTTCAGGGTTCAACTGCTCTGACCTCTGTGTATTACTAATCAGATATATCTCTATAAAACATTTCAATGACTATGAGGTTTGTTTCTATTAAAACTAGACTCAATAAAGAATCTGTACATATAAATAACAACTTCTAATTATTTTAGTAAAATTTATTATGAATTTTTAAAGTCAGAACAGGGGATCCAGAAATGACTCTGGCCCTGTTTCGCAAAAGTTTAAATATCTCATAAAATATAATTTATATTCCTGTTTTGTTCAATCCATATGAAAATAGACTCATTAAGCTTAAATTTCATAACTTACTCATCATTTAGTTCTATTTATAATATTTTTAGTGATTTTTCAAATTCATGTCATTGCTGCAGCAATATTCTGTTTTAAGGCAAGTTTCATCTTTCCATGAATTTTTATGAACTAGATAACCTGTTAAACTTCCATGATATCAAACATGATCTAAATTAGCCATCACCATGACTTATCAATACCAAACATTTTCTCAACCAAATATGGCCATATCATAAAATTATTTACACAAAATAGGTATATTGCTATACATGCCATACTTAAGTAGTTGTACAAGCCATTTACCAAGATAAAAGTCCTTTGGATAGTGTGATCGAACTTTCGACATGTCCCGATTTCTGAGCCGGCTTGTTCAAAACTACAGTGAATGAAAAGGAAGGAGTAAGCATAAATGCTTAGTAAGTTCATATGTGAATAACAAGTAACATAACAATACAAATATACCAAACAACTTTAGCATGGTACCACCAAAACATATATCACATCTTTAAACATCATTCATCATCTTACCACCTTATCGTTGTTGTATCTATTTTCAACCCGAGGGTTAAGAACATACCTGTCCAAAGTGTCCATTTCACAACACTTACCCAAAACATCACTTATATCTTAAGTGCTCTTCCATTAAACTAGAAATTTCACTCGTTGAACACATCAGAATATAACTCGGATACATGGATAATTTGCACATAAGTGCCACATATGTAATCAACAAATCATGTAACCCGCCCCTAAGTGAACTCAGACTCAACTCAACGAGCTCGGGCGTTCGCATCCATAAATGAACTCGGACTCAACTCAACGAGTTCGAATGCCTAGTTACATCTCACGAACTCGGACTCAACTCAACGAGTTCGGACATTTGCATCCATAAGTGAACTCGGACTCAACTCAACGAGTTCGGATGCTCAATCATCCTAGTGACATGTCACTTGTATCCTAATCTATTCCTAAGGTTCAAACGGGATTTTTCCTCGAACACTTATCCTTGCCGTCTTCCGTAGAATGCCGAAATCAATACTCGGTAACAATTATATTTAACAAGTAGTTCACATAATTTACATATTATTTGAAATTAACCACAAAGCATACATTTCATAATAAAATTCAGCATAACATATAATTAACATCAATAACTTAAAAATAATCATTATGATACATTATTTACACATGAACTTACCTTGGTACCAAAATACAAAGATTTTGCAATTTAGTCCACAATCTTTTCTTTTCCTCGATTGAGGTCGATTCCACGTCTTTCTTGATTATGGAGCTTGGAAGCTTGAAACAAACCCTAGCTATGGAGAACCCTTGAAATTTCGGCCTAATGAAGAAGATGGACAAAAATTGGCTTTTAATTTTGTTTTTAATTCATTTTAATAACTAAATGACCAAAATACCCTTACTACTAAACTTTCCAAAAATTCCTTCCATGTCCTAATTTTGTCCATGAACTTAAAATTGGTCCTATTTAAGACCTCCTCATTAATATTCCAAAACAATTTCATACTAAAAACTTCTAGAATGCAAGTTTTGCAACTTATTCGATTTAGTCCCTACTTTCAATTTAAGCACTTTAGGCATAGAATTTCATCACGAAATTTTCACACAATCATGCAATCATATCATAAACCTCAAAATAATTATAAAATAATTATTTCTATCTCAGATTTGTGGTCACAAAACCACTATTCCGATTAGGCCCTAATTCGGGATATTACAATAAGTCTAACACACATTCTTCCACAAAGTTAGACATGAAATCACGAATCTCATAGATTCAATTCTCACATGATTCATGTACATACCTGTACTTGTTCATATTAAACTCATACATTCTCGGAATATAACCGTGCCCATTGAACCATTTGGAATAATATCGAATACTCAGGTATCTTGCACACTAAGTGCCAATACATGGTCGAAACCATCTCTATCTCATATCTTATAAAGATGCCCACTCTCGAGCTATCACTGGGTCTGCTCACATAAGCTAACGAGTAATTGCAACACGTGTCGAAAAACTCAGCCACAAGTAGAACGTACAAGACCAACACCTAAAACACGATAACCCTTAATAACATGTCATTTGTATCTTATCTATTTCTAAGGCTCATCCAGGATCCAAACAATTGACGATATCTAGTAGAGAATTTTTGTAGCGTCGTATCATCCAAATTATATTAATTAAGCATGTAAACACATATAATTTAATGCTTATTGAATTTACCTTGAATTAGGACGGAGAAAACGATCGTTCAGTCCACAACTTTATCTTTTCCCCAATCTTAATTCGTACGTTGCTTTTCTTGATCTATATAATCAAATTTAACTTATTTAAATATTATTCTATTCAATTTAACACAAAATTCATATTATGAAAAATTTACTATTTTGCCCCTAAACTTTTGTCTTCTTTATAATTTAGTCCCTATCTCATAAAAATGCAAATTCATGTAATTTAACATATACCCTTGCCAGCCGAATTACACCTAAGCCCATAGCAGCTCATATTTTTTTATTATTTCACACATTTACCACATAATTTTCATTTTTCTCCATTTAACCCCTAAATTGTAATTTCATTCAAAATCACTTAACAAATGTTGTTTATCTAACAACCATTCATTTTCTACTATTAAACTTTAAAACACATACAGATTCAACAATGGTGAAATCCTAAGTCTTTAACAGTTTTGGAAATTAGTCCCTGGACTAGCTAGATTAAGCTACAACGACTCTAAAAACATAGAAATCATTAAAAACAGAGTAAAAATAGATACCATGCATTCAAAAATACCATGGTCGAACTTAGCAAGGTTTAATGGCTTTCATTCCTTTGCAAAATCGGTGGAAGAAGATGGAAAAAGATGATGACCATGTTATTTTTACTTAATTTGTCCTTATTTACTAAATTACTAATTTAACCTTTTAATTAACCATTAAAAATCACTTATATGATGTCCATCTTTTCCCACTATTAATGTTAATGGTCTATTTACCACATAAGGACCTCTACTTAAAGTTCTATAGATATTAAACACTTTTAGCTAATCGAACACAACTTTTACACTTTATGTTATTTAGCTCTTTTTATCAAATTAAGCAACCAATTGGCAAAATTTCTTAACAAAATTTTTATATGACTTTATTATCATGCTGTAGACATTAAAATAATAATAAAATAAATATTTTGACCTCAGATTTGTGATATGGAAACCAGTTTTCCTATTTCACTGAAAATGAGCTGTTACATTGTTACTGACAATCCTTTCGATGATTTCATAAGTCTCATTATAAGACTTAGAAAGGAGAGCACCATTAGCAGAAGCGTCCACTACTATCCTCGTGTGACCATTGAGACCATTATAAAACGTCTCAGGTTGGATGCAATGTGGGATTTCGTGATGAGAGCACTTCCGTAATAATTCTTTGTACCTTTCCCATGCATCATACAAAGACTCATCATCCATTTGTTGGAAAGCAATGATCTCGTTCCTCAAATTAGAATTCTTCCTAGGTGGGAAATACTTCATGAGGAATCTTTCTGCTAACTCTTTCCATGTGGAAATTGAATTTGGTAGCAATAAGTTCAATTAGGCTCAATCTCTGTCCCTTAGCGAATATGGGAACAACATTAATCGTAGCACATCTTGAGGTACTCCGGCTAACTTGAAAGAATTGCTCACCTCCGTGAAAAGTCTTACGTGCAGGTGAGGATCTTCTGTAGGCATTCTACTGAATTAGCCCACCGTTTGAAGTATCTGGAACATGACTGGCTTCAGATTGAACTATTATGCGTCGATTCCGGGCCTCTTAATACCAAGATTAAGATCATGAAACATTGGCACGGCATACTATTTTAGAGATCTATTCCTATCATCAGCGATAAGGATAGGATTTTGAGCAGGGTTTGCTCCGTTTCCTTTATTCAAATTTTTGAAGTTCATCTCTTCGGTCCTTCTCTGACTTGCTTGTCTTCTTCATTGTCGAAAAGTTCTTTCAATCTAAAGGTCTACAGGGAGTAAATTGATGATTCGATCAATACCCATAAACACCTGAAACAAACCAAAAAAAAATTAATTAAGTTAAAATTAAACAGAAAAATTGACGATCGTGAAACTAACTAAAAAATTCAACTTAAGGTAAGCGTACCTATCGAACAGTAGTATAGTTCTGGTGAGACCGAAAGCATCGTATCCACGAGGACTAAAAGTACTAGTAATTACTATCTTTCTATTATCTAGCCTAAAATTTAAGAGAATGTTTTATCTAAACTATTTATCTAATTAACTAAAATAACGACAGAGATTAAAGTTGGAAAATACTTATGAAAAACTGATTGAGAAGACAATATCCAAGAAAGAATCCACCTAGACTTCACTTATTACCTTTGAATTAGACGATTTATTGACTTGACTAATTCCGTAGAAATCCTAATTTATGTTAATATCCCTGTCGAGACTAAAAACAACTGACTCTAGGTTGATTAATTGAAATCTCCATCTAATTAAAACCCCTATTGTCGCATTAACTCGATTTATGGATTCCCTTATTAGATTTGACTCTAATCCGACAGATTTATGTCGTCCTATCTCTAGGATTGCATGCAACTCCGCTTAATTATGAATGATCTACTCTTAAACAGTGACTTTTGCTCCACTGAATAAGCACATCAAAAACATGAATTGATATCCTGGAATATTAAAGCAAGGATTAAAACTCACAATTAAGAATAAGAACTAGTGTTTATCATATAAATCAAAGAGTAATAAGATTCGCCTTAGGTTTCATCTCCCTTAGGTATTTAGGGAGTTTAGTTCGTAATAAAAATGGAAAACATCTCAAAGTATGAAAAACAACAAAACATAAAGAAAACCAAAGAACTCTTAGGAAATTGAATGGAAATTTTTAGTCTTGATGTAAATCCTGCCTCCGAGGTGATTCTGATGGCTGTTCTCGAGTATTTTCTACTTCCAACTCCGCGTGTCCCCCCTAATCCTCTTCTAGGGTGTTTATATAGGCTTTAGAATGCTTCCAAATCCTCAAAAGTGGCTTTTTCTGAGTAGAACTAGACTTGGGCTCCACAAGGACACGACCGAGTGTCATGCCCGTGTTCAAGTGCTGAAGCCGTGTGTAATTCTGAGTTGGTTTCTAGTCGACACGGCCATGACACACAGGCATGTGGTCTGCCCATGTCCTTCACATGGGCGTGTGGTTTACCCGTGTGAAAGTGTTTAGGCTGTGTGAAACACTGATTTAGGCCCAATTTGTCTAGTTTTGGCCCGTTTCGTGCTCTTTTTGCTATCCTAAGCTCACCTGAGTATAAAACATGAAATTAAATGATTAGGAGCATCGAATTCACTAAAACCAAGGAAAAATCATTCATAAATATACCGAGCATGGGGTAAAAATATGTATAAATTACAGTTTATCAAATATCCCCACACTTAAGCATTTGATTATCCTCAAGCAAAATCCTCAACTCACAATCAAAATAAATTCTTCTCAACTTATAATTCTCATCAATAATGTTCTAAATAATTCACAAGTAATCATACATTAAAAATTTAACTAAAAGAACATTAAAGTTTCAAATTGTCAAAGTTGAGCATTTTAATCATAAAATTATAGGCATCCCCCTTTATCTAAGTAATTATCTTTAATTACAAATTGACAAAGGTTGATATCCTCACTAAAGATTCACTCAAATCACTCAATGTGTTTAAGGTTGAATGATTAAGCACTCATTAGTCAAACATGGAAAGTTATTAGCATAGGCTTGCATGAAAATCAAATCTCTACCACTATAAATGAGATGATACACAAATCAAAAGGTCTTTGAAGGGTTGTAATGGGGCTTTGGGTTAAAGGTGTGGATAAAGGATGAAAAAGATAGTTAGAATCGAGATTAAATTGATAAATTACCTAACTGGAAAAAAATAACTGGCATCAATTGAGTAAACATGAGCTTTTTTTCAGAATATAGATTTAAATACTAAAGCTCAAAAATAAACAGTTAATACTAATATGTATGTATGTAATTTTTTTTAAGAATAAGAACAAGTATTTGTATAAGAGAGAATTATATGATTCGAATGAAAGAACATAGTTAGACAATTAACAAAATCAAATCTCGATTAAAAGGAAATCAATAAAATGGGAAAAATTCTCAATGAATCAAAAAGTATGATATAGGGGTTAAAATTTAGGGTAAATAAGAAAAAAATAGTTTGTTAAGCTCAAAAAGGGGTTCACTAAGGGTCAATTGTGTGGGTAGGCTTTTTATGGGAAAAATGGGTTAAAACCTAAGTGCCTTTATCATTTTCAAATCAAAGGTGTGGTCTTGACATGTATAATCGATGCAAGTTCTAGAATGACAAATCAATGTTGGCACACTCATAATCAATAAAATCAGTAAGCAAAAAAAATATATATGCTCTAAAAGGCTTAAAATCTCATAAAATTATGGGTATTTGATGTTAATCCTGTAAATTCAAAACTTCAAGATAATACCTCAATTTAGGGAAACAACCTAGAAATTTTACTTCTCAAAAGTTTCAACTTATCATACTTGATTCTTTAATGTCTTAAAGTTTAAACAATCAATGCACAGTTACCTATGATTTAATTTAAAAACATATCAATAAAAATCATAAATCAATCAAAATTTACTCTAATAATGATATGAGAAAATTATTTGAAAATAAGATAAAAATTTAGGGATTTCTAATAATCACATAAATAACCTCCCCACACTTAAGATGGACATTGTCTTCAATGTACAAAGATAAATAATAAGAATATAAGTATAATATCTGAAGAGAGGGAGAGAAGCAAAACTGTCTTGAAATATTTGGATGAGATCCTTGGAGTAGCGAGAGCGAGAATTGTAGATAAAGCCGAAGAAAAGATATGATTTCGAGGTACTAATAAGAAAATAAACACAACTATGGAAGAGAATTAAGGGATAATTCGATGATAATCATAAAGATAAGCAGATTTTAAAACATAAAACATAAGTCTTCAAAAATAAATAAAGGAAAATAAAATTAAAAATAAAAGGGACTCAAAGGTCCTCATGTCGTGAGCCGGTGGCGCTGGAGAGGAGATATGGAGGTGGTGGCAAATCTGTCAGAGAGTGGCATCGATGCTGTCGAATCGATCAAAACATTGCTGCTCAAAGCGAGTGAATCGCTCGAATAAATCTATCAATGTAGCAGCAGGAGCTCGGTGACTCGGTGGTGGTGGTGGGGGTGGGTCCTCGTAAGGGGGAGGGACATCGTCAGTAATGTCCTCTGGCTCATCCTGGTCAGCAGAGTGGATGAGTCTGTACTGAGGGGGGTCGACTCCACGGTGTCGCTCTATCATCCTCATGTGGATCATGCTGGAACTTCCCTAAGGAGACATCTGGCCACTAATGTGAGTGTCGATGACATCTCTAGAGTGTCAAAGAGGCCGAAGTGTTGAGCGAGGCGAGTCACATAAGGGCCAAGATAGATGGGGCCCCTCCTATGGCGATCCGTTTGGTGGCGAAAGGCGAGGGTGATAAAATACTCTAAGTCAAATACATGGCCAGTCGCCATGCTCCATATGAAGTATGCGTCAGTGGTGCTAACTACTCCAGTACTCTCTCTCCTCCCAGTCAAAGTATGAGCCAAGATGGCATGGATATAGCGTAGTGCTAGAGGGAGAGAAGTCGCCTTCGAGCAACTTGCGTCACAGAGAACCGTGCTCGTCGTAAGGTCAGTTTAAAGTAAGATGGCGAATAGTGTATGTGACAATGAAGCTGTATAAAATTTTCCAAAGCCATGAACTCCTCCGTGTAGAGGCCCAAAGTAGCTCCAAACTCGGGTACACTCATATGCCTGACAAGTCCACCAAGTCTAAAAATGATAGTACCAACCTCGTCATATGTGTTCATCACGTGCTGTAGGTGGAAAGTAGTGCAGAACTCCAATGTCATCTCTGAATATGTGGGCTCGATGATTGCAAAGAATCGATCCCATGGCGCGGTATCGAGATGGAATTGAATGAGGTGAGCAAGTTGGACCTACTCTAAAGCGGCCCAATCAATACATCGTCCCACTCCTAGTGGTCGTACTTGAAGAGGGTGGCGAGCTTCGGTCGGGGCGCTTGAGGAGGTTGCGCCAAAACCCTTCTACTTTTTTTGATGCGGGGACGGCAATCTTCTTGCCGCGTGTTTTTTTTCATGGTGTTTCTGAAAATATCCAAAAGTAAAAAACAACACCAAATATTCTACCAATATTGAAGAAAGGAAAACAATAAAATCAAAGTAGTAAAATAATAGTAATGTTAAAAAATAAATCCTATCACTAAAAACAGCAAAGGCCATAAAAATTAAAAGGAAAAAAGGTCATGAAATGAATATAAAGTATCAAACTAATTTTAAAATATATGTATGCAAATATAGGGTAATAAAACAACTAAAAATAATGAAATAAAATAGAATTGAACAAAGACATGAATGAAAGAGCCATAAAACAAAAACAATCAAAGTTATGGTAAGAAGAATAATAGTCATAAAAAATAATGATACTAACAAATAAAATAGAAATAAAGAATTTAAAGTAAAAATGGAATAATACTTAAGATGAAGGAATGAATGAATAAAATACAATAAAGGTGAGGGAAAGGAGGGAATCACGTGGTGCTACTGGCGATGGACGATGCTGGTCTAACTAAGGAGGCCACGCTCGTGTGAGTGCTAGTGTGGGCTGATGGTGGTGTTCGGAGAAGGACACGGGCGTGGGGGGTGAGGCCGTGTGGTGTGTTGTGGGGGTGGGTTTGTGGATGTGACGGGGAGTTGAAAAGGAAAAGAAAATAGAAGGAAGAGATGAAGGAAGTGAGTAAAGAAAAGAAAAGAAGAAGGGGAAGGTATGGGTGGCCGGACAGTGGGGGAGAAAGGCTACGGCAGCTAAGGTTTGGGGAAGGAAATTTTGGGAACAAGAAAAAGAAAGAGATAGGGTTGGGGGTTTAAAAAGGGGACACGGACGTGTGAAGCCCGTGTTGGGCCACACGGCCATGTCACACGCCCGTGTGGCTTGCATCCAGCCCATGTTTATCGCGAAATTTTATTACCCAATCATCACATGGCCTGAGGACATGCCGGTGTGTCCAGGCCTTGTGGTGCACACGGTTGCATCGCACGGTCGTGTGCCATGTCTTTCACTTCTCCCACGCCCGTGTGGTATACCACACGCCCGTGTTTCTGAACACACAGCAGTGTGCCTTGCCCGTGTGGCTCCTTGACTTACTAAAATTTTGAAAAATTAGCTCCAATTTTCACACAGCCTAGGACACGCCCATGTGTCCAGGCCATTTGTGTAGCACAGTCGTGTCGCACGGCCATGTGGATCAAATTCATGGCCGTGTGGCTCAATACTTGGGGAATTTTTAGCCCTGTTTCCACACGGCCAAGGGCACACCTATGTGTCCAGGCTGTTTGGGCCACTATTCCTGCACAAAATTAGTAAAAATAGCTAAAATAAACTAGTTAGTGGTGTTAGTGCTTAGGTTGCCTCTCGAGAAGTGCTTATTCAGAGTCTAAGCTCCACTTACCTCTCATTCGTATGATTACAATGGATCATGGAGTCGAGCCTCTTCTTTCTCAATATCAATTCTATTATCCTCATAAAGGTTAAATCGGGTAATATTTACCTTAAAAGTGCCAAATTGAGAATGATTTACCTCGACTGTACCGTATGGGAGAACACTCAGTACCGTGAAAAGAGTTGCTCAATTTGTATTAAGCTCTAAAGTAGCAATTCGGGGGTCCTTTTCATCTAACAATACTTTATCCCCAACTTTAATTTGCTTTGTTTCATCCCTAAGCTCTTCGTGGTGTCGCTTTGATTTTTTGTGTGCTTGTGGTTTCTCCTTGACATGTGTTCGCCATTCATCTAGTTCATCGATCTGAAGTCGTTATTCTTCGTGACTCGCTCCGTTTTTGTGGCATGGAGTAGAATGAGGCTCCATCACGTTCTTCTTAGGGGACTCCTGTAAAAAAGTTTGAGTTGTAACATTATTTAAATTAACCGAATCATCTTGATTACTAGATATTTTAGTAGAATCACGAGCTTGGAGAGTAATCGTGTCATCCCCTACACGAAGTATTAGTTCACCTGTGCCAACATCAATGATAGTCCTAGCAGTCGCTAAAAAGGGTCGTCCTAAAATCAAAGGCACGTCACTCTCCTCTTCTATGTCTAGAACAACAAAATCAATTGGGAATATAAATTTATCAATTTTAACAAGTACGTCTTCAATAATATCCCTAGGAAATCTGATTGTTTTATCTGCTAATTGAATGCTCATCCTAGTTTGTTTGGGTTTCCCAAGACCTAGTTGTTTAAACATTTTATAAGGCATGATATTAATACTTGCCCCTAAATCAGCCAAAGCATTGTTAACATTTAGACACCAATTAAACAAGGAATCGTAAAACTCCCTAGATCTTTCAACTTGTTGGGTAGCTTATTCTGTAGAATGGCTGAACAAACTGTGTTCAACTCCACATGCGACGCCTTATCCAACTTCCGCTTATTTGCTAAAAGCTCCTTTAAAAATTTAACTGCGTTTGGCATCTACGAAAGAGCTTCAACAAACAGTAAGTTAATATGTAATTTCTTTAATAATTTAAGGAATTTACCAAATTGTTCATCCGTGTGGTATTTTCTTGTCGCATTGGGGTATGGCACACGAGGTTTATATTCTCTACTTACCGATTTTTTTCTCACTGTGGTCCACTTCATCCTTACCTTTACTTACCACAAGTCCTTGCCTCGGTTCTGGTTTAGGTTCAACTAACCCTTCGTCATCTCGAACAGTAATCACATTAAGCTATTCCCTTGGGTTAGTTTTAGTATTACTCGGTAAGCTACCTTCTGGTCATTCAGAAATCAACTTAGCAAGCTGTCCTATTTGAGTTTCGAGCCCTTGAATCAATGCTTGCTAATTTTTCAGAGCTGTCTCAGTGTTTTGGAAATGTGTTCTGGATATCGAGATTAAAGTTGGAAAATACTTTTGAAAAATTGATTGAGAAGAAAATACCCAAGAAAGAATCCACCTAGACTTCACTTATTACCTTTTAATTAGATGATTTATTCACTTGAATAATTCCGTAGGAATCCCTGATTTATGTTAATATCCCTTTCGAGACTAAAAACAACTGACTCTAGGTTGATTATCAAAATCTCTTTCTAATTAAAACCCTTATTGTCGCATTAACTTGATTTTTGGATTCCCTTATTAGATTTGACTCTAATCCGACAGATTTATGTCGTCCTATCTCTAGGATTGCATGGAACCCCGCTTAATTATGAATGATCTACTCTTAAACAGGGACTTTTGCTCCACTAAATAAGCACATCAAAAACCTAAATTAATATTCTGGAATATTAAAGTAAGGATTAAAACTCATAATTAAGAATAAGAACAAGTATTTATCATATAAATCAAAGAGTAATAAGATTCTTCTTAAGTTTCATCTCCCTTAGGTTTTTAGGGAGTTTACTTCATAATAATAATGGAAAACATCTCAAAGTATGAAAAACAATAAAACATAAAGAAAACCAAAGAACTTCTAGGAAATTAGATGGAAATATTTAGTCTTGATGTAGATCTTGCCTCCAAGGTGATTCTGATGGCTGTTCTCGAGTATTTTCTATTTCCAACTCTGTGTGTCCCCCCTAATCCTCTTCTAGGGTGTTTATATAGGCTTTAGAATGCTTCCAGACCCTCAAAAGTGGCCTTTTTCGAGTAGAACTAGACAAGGGCTCAACAGGGACACAGCCGTGTGTCACGCCCATGTGCAAATGCTCAAGCCGTTTGTAATTCTGAGTTGGTTTCTAGTCGACACGGCCATGACACACAGGCGTGTGATCTGCCCATGTGCCTCACACGGGCATGTGGTTTACCCGTGTTGAAGTGCCTAGGCCGTGTGAAATATTGATTTAGGCCCAATTTGTCTGTTTTTGGCCCATTTCGTGCTCTTTTTGCTATCCTAAGTTCTCTTGAGTATAAAACATGAAATTAAAGGATTAGGAGCAACGAATTCACTAAAACCAAGGAGAAATCATTCATAAATATGCTGAGCATGGGGTAAAAATATGTATAAATAACAGTTTATCAAAAATAAACAAAAATACAAAATTAACAAATTCACAAATAATGACTTTTTAAAACAGTCCCCGGCAGTGGCGTCAAAAAATTGGAATGACGAAAACGTACAAGTGTACACAATCGCAACAAATAATAAATTGACAAGTAAATGTTAGGTTATTATACCCAAAGGGACTATGAAAAGAATTATTTATGAATGTAGGGTCCGTTTGTTTTCCAAGAAAACATTTTCGAAAAATGTTTTCCTTGTTTTACGGTGTTTGTTTGACCGAAAACATTTTACATATGGAAAATGTTTTCCAAAACACGGGTAAAATAATATGGGTTTAGGGAAAATGCCTTATCGATTTTATTTCTGTAAGACATTTTCCAACCCTCACCAAATTTTTTCCTCTTCTTTCTTCCATTCTTCATCTTCTTCTCCTTCTTCATCTAGGTAACTTTTCTCCTTATACTTCTTCCATTCATCTTTTATTTCTGATTTTTCTTAGCTATGTTCCTCGCATATCTTCTCTTCTCTGGGCTGCTATTTAGTTTCGTTCAAATCTATGGCTGGTTTCACCTCTTTCTCTCTTCTTCGGTACTATTTTATCTATTTATATTTTTTTAATGTTAAGGAAAGAGTGATAAAGTATTGATTCTAGGTATTTGATTTGGATAGTAATTATGCAATGACTGGAAGGATTGTTGCAATTGTGAGAGCCTCACCACGACTCTCTTCTTCTCCCACCTCCATCAATTTTCTAATGCCAAATCACTCACGCAGGTATTTTTCTTTTCTTTTTATTTGGTTGGAAAGTTCTCTTATTTTGGCATTCAATTTATGATTACTATTATTCCTTTCGTTGTCAGTTGGCTGATCAATGAAATTGGGTAAAGAGAAGGTTTAATTGGGTTCTAATTGTAGTTTTTTTGGTAGTCTAGCCAGCCAGAGAAGTGAAGAAGAGCTGTACAGATTATATGTTGAATTTTTATTGGCCTTTCTTGATACCTTCGAATCACTCTTTGTAGATATCTATGTTGTGCTAGTCCTACACATGATGAAGAAGCTACAGCAAAGGCAGCTGCAATCAATGCTGATAGTGGAGCTCCAACCAGTTATGTATCATCCTTAACACCCTGCTTTGAATTCTAGCCTGGAATTTGTTATGTATTATGTTGTTGGACCTATATCCGTTTGGGATTTCATCTCCCTCTTAATACAAGTTTCAAGGTCATAACTTTGGGAATAACTTGAGTTTTAAGCAAGCTATTTGTAATTTTGTATTGCTAAAATTTAGACAGAATTGGTTCTGCTGATAACTTCTCTATGGGATATTGAAGAACAGGGTCACATTGATTTTTCTATTTATAATTGTACTGGTTGTTGATTCTTTTTTCCCTTCCCATTCAGATTTGACAAGATCATAGCTAAGGAAATTCCTTCAACCATCGTGTATGAATATGGTAAATTCTTAGCATTCAAAGATATTAGTCCGCAAGCTCCTGTTCATGTTTTGGTGATTCCAAATTTTAGGGATGGATTGGCACAGCTTGGGAAGGTGCGTTCTAAACCTGTTATCTATCTAATTTGTTTTATTTCTGTTGTATAACTTAGTTGGACTGAATGTGAATTTTGCTATTTTAATCGATTAAGTTCACCTTCGCAATCATATATACAAAAAAAGTTCACCTTTTTTTTATTTTCTGCATTTTAACCACGTGTAAATGATTCAAATGAACTTAGAGAAGAACTATCTATGTACCTAATCCATAAACCTTCCTTCAATTTTTCTTGAAGTAGTTTTCCTAGATGGAATACTAACCTGGTTTAAATTTCTGGTTACAATTTGTCAGGTTGAACAAAGGCATGGAAAGATACTGGGTCAACTTATTTTATTAGATGCGCTATTATTGAAATTATCATATCCATCATCCTTGGCTTCGTCCCAGCCAACCCAACCATCATTTCTATGAGAAGTAGTCACCTCTGTAGTACCTTCCTTCCTATTGAAAAAACTTCACTGCATGTATTATTCTGATGTTTTCATGGTTTATAAAATGTTTTCATGGTTTCTAAACTTATAAGTACAAGTTAAGAAGCATGTATCTGGTTTCATTTTAAATACCTTCTTTCGGTATTAGTTGCATACTGTGGTGAATGAATTATTTTATTAACAGATCCCATTTACTGCAGTAAGTTTTGAGCAGGAAGAAACATGAGTGCACTCTTTTAGAATGGCTTGCAATTTGCAAGTGATCAATAGATGCTATATTTGGTTTTAGTATAAATTGAGGACTAAATAGTTGTAGTTGGGGATAAAATAAATGAATTCTACAAAACAAAAATGTTTTCAATTTGATGACTCCATTTGTGTAGTAAGTGAGAAAAAACCTGGACAAGAAGAATTGGCAATGATCGTCATTTAATCTGCATAGAGGATCCGTTTCTGGTATCTCATGACCTTGGTCGAGTGGTGGACAAGTTCAGCATTAAAGTTCTAAAATAAGAGTTTGAATGAGCAGCTAATGTAATGCAGTATGATCCAAGTCCTTGGATAACACTCCTTGAACCTTACGTCCTTGGGTAACAAAACCTTGTCCAATTGTGTTAGAAAATCAATGGTTAAAGATATTTGGTTGGTTTTTGTAGTCAGTGTGCTTTGCATCCCCCATAATCTTCAATTTTGACCTTTCGAGTTCACATCCATTTTAAAGAAGTTTAAGCTTATTATATGTAATCAAGAAAAAAAATTTCCAAACATTTTATGGATGGATGTTAAACAAGTTGTAATTAATTGATTGATAGTGTATACAAATTTCTTTATGATCCAAACATATTCATATCAAATGAGTGTGTTATATCGTATTTGTGTCTTCAAGTGAAGCAAACAAAACAGTCTTATTATATACATCTAACAAATCATTGCAATATATGTAAAAAAAATTTAAAATATAAATTTATTAATATATATAATACACTCAATTAAACAATGAAAAGATAATAAATTCTTAAATATATATTTGTTTAATTTAAAATAAATTTTATGAAATATTTTCAGGAAATTTGCCAAACAACAGAAAATATTTTACACAGATTCATCCAAACACCAGAAAAGTAAATCATTTCCAGAAATTATTTTTCGAAAAATTTTTTGATTTGAGGAGGTGATTAAAAACTAGGATTTTAACTAAGTAAAATAAATATAAATAAAATAAAAGTTCCAATGCACAATTTCAAAAGATGATTTTAATCAAGATGACATAATTGTGTTAGATTAATTACATTTCTTAACTTAGAATTATTAAACTCATGTTCATGTTGTTACGAATAAATTCACTACAACTTGATAATTTGCTAACTTATAAACATACTTACCTACCAAAATCCATTTATCTCTTGACTATATCTCTATGTCAATTCAACTGATTAGACAAATTTCAATAAGCAAATGCGTTAATGCACATACATACTTATGAAATTAAAAAAATCTCTTGGTCATATCTCTATGCCAATTCAAACAATTAATTCAATCTCATAAGCACATAAAAGATTATGTGAGGTAACAATGTATTTCTACCTTGAAAAAGTTTAATCACAATAATCTTGCAAGTATTGTTAGATACTGTTGCTAATTTAATCCTCACCTACATTAGATGATTAAACGTACACTGATTAAGTTTTGTGTCAATTAATTAAAGTTTTAATCCGTTTAAATAATTAATTCATTAGTTACCTTATAATTTTAATGCAAGAATAACTTATTCATGGTTTTATTTAATCAAACATCTTACCGAGACCTATAACAACACAAACACAATTTTAATAACTCAAGTAGATGAAATGCAATCAACCTAACACGAATTGAATTTAAGCCATATTAATTAAATTAAACATATCAACATCATAAATATTCATAGACATGTTCATCATTACAACAAAAAAATTAAAAGGATAGGGAACAAGAATCAAATACGATGTTTCTCCGAGGCTTGACTAGTTTGCTCCGCTCCTCTTTCTCTACTTGTTCTTGCTGAACCGAGACTTCCACAAACACTTGAATGCTGCTCCAAATGGTGGTTGAATGAAAATTTTCCAAGAGATGAAATTGACAAAGGAATAGGGGAAGAAAATAAAGAACAATGGAAGGGAATGAAGAGACAAAAGTGAGAGAAGTGAAGAAATGAATGGGTTTGAGATGTGCTTGAAGTGAGCAGCCAATGGGGGTATTTATAGGTTGAGAATGCTGTTGAAAATAGCCAAAGTCATCAGCCAAAGACTCCCCCATGGCCAGCCACACATGTGGCATGTTTGAAGATTTCAAACATGCTATTTTTAGGTAGGGGCAAATCTTGAAAGGCATGAATGGTGGAGGGGTTTGGGTGCAAATTGAAGGAGTCTTCAAGGGCCATTTTGCAAGCCAAATAATCAGCCAAAAAATCTGGTTGGGCCAGCATGTAGGACGATTTTGGGCTGGTCAACGCTTTGTTGGATCGGTTTTCTTAGTTCAGCTCAAGTGGGTCGCTTTTCATAATTAATTAATAATAATTTATTTAACCCAAATTAAATTGGATTAAAATTAAAATTGATTATATTATGAATTAATACACATAATTTGGACTGTCTTAGGCTGAAAAATAAATTCACCTTGATGCTTCAAAATTGCTTCTCAGTTTTACGCTTCTAATAGTGTCTACCGAGCCGTTTTTCGCCTTTTGTACAAATCTGTTGAAAATAATCAAAATTTGATATAAAATTAATTAAAATTTTAAATTTTCATAATATGAGTGAAATTTAATTATTTTATAATAATTATATATTTTCGACAAGAATTTTACCGAAACTGCATGAATTTGAGTTAAAAGGGGCATGAACAAGTGTGTAAATTTTTGTGTTTCCATCTACCGCCCTAGATGGGTTAGAAGAAAATGCACCAATTCTTGGATTTTTCTTAGTGGCCATTCTAACTAATTAGACACTTAGAGACACTAAAACTCAAAAGAAACTTTTTGGGGAATTTTAACAAACACTTGTCGGACAAGGGTTTTTGGTAAAAGTTTTAAGAAAATATTTAGAAATAGGTAATATCCTGCAATAAAACACAATATATGGTGTTTGAAACAATCCAATAAACCATCAACAAGCACTATTTCGACCTACATTTTAAAAAATCAACAAGCTGAAGGATTTAGGTTTTTACCTCTAAAATGTTGAAATAGGCAAAATCCCTAAGCAATGTTGAACAAATCTTGAGAAAAAGATGTTTGAAGGTGTTGAAAGGCCAATATTTTTCAAAAAATGAAGAAATTTGAAGAAATTTTGGGGAGGAGTTGAGACGGTTTCGATGGAGAGAAAAAGAAAAAATTTAGGTTTCGAAATTATGTTTTAGAAACTGGTGTAGGTACCTTAAAACACCGTGTGGTATCGATAATTTCTCATGAGTATCGGTATTTTTATAAAAGTATTGATATTTTAAAATTGGTATCGATACCAAATTGTGATTCTATTTCCGAAATGTAGTGAAAATTGTAAAAACGAGATTTTTGAATCTTTAGAGGTTTTACGGGTCCTAAAATGACTCTAAGAACATCTCTAAATGTTTCATATGCATGGAAATAAAAAATATGAGCATAATGTATATAATTCATAAAGAAAACTTATATTTTAAAGAAAATGACTAAATTAGCAAGAATATGACTAATTCAATAAGTGTAAAAACATCATAAGAGCAAGTCATGCTAGATAAATAATGTCAAAATATATCAAATATCTACATAAACTCCCCCTATCTTTATGCATACAAGAGCCATGAAATCTTTACTTAACAAGCTTTTTGCAGCAAAATTAATCAAAGATCATAGAAAGATTCAACACAAAGTCAAGACAAGGTGGTTAAGCCTAGTTCTCTCCTAAACGTCCAAAAGCTCTCTTTATTTAATGGTTTTGTAAAAATGTCAGCTAATCAGTTTAAGGTGTCTATACACTGTAGAACTATTTCACCCTTTTGGACATGATCTCTAATGAAATGATTTCTAATTTCTATGTGTTTAGTCCTAGAATGTTGGATGGGATTTCTAGTGAGATAAATAGCAATAGTATTGTCACACTTGATAAGAATGGTATCTATATCAACCCCATAGTCCTTAAGTTGTTGTTTCATCCACAAAACTTGAGCATAAAAACTACTGATAGAAATATATTTCGCTTCGGTAGTGGATAGAGAAACACTATTTTGTTTCTTTGAAAACCATGATATTAACATGTTGCTTAGGAATTGACAAGTACCAGAGATGCTCTTCCTATCTAATTTGAAACCACCAAAATTAGCATCCGAGAATGCATGCAAGCTAAAGGATGAGTCTCTAGGATACCAAAGGTCTAAATTTGGAATGTCTCTAAGGTATCTAAAGATTCTCTTAAAGCCTTGTAATTATGACTCCTTAGGACAAGATTTATATCTAGAACACAAGCATATACTAAACATAATGTCGGGTCTACTTGCGGTAAGATAAAATCAAAGAACCAATTATTGACCTACATAGTTTTAAATCTACACATTTACCTTCCTCGTCTTTGTCAAGCTTTGTAGAAGGGTTCATGAGAGTAGCTTGTGGTTTGAGAGTGTCCATCCCTGTAACAACCCATTTTCACAGAAATCAAAACAGTGATTTTAGGACCACAAATCCGAGCCAAAAAGAAAATTTATTTGAATATTATTGCATGGTTCTTATTATGATAGGAATGTTATATGAAAATTTTGATAAGAAAATTTTACCGATTATATGATTGATTATGGAAAGGACCAAATTGCATAAAATGCAAAAGTTGAATTCTAGTAGCTATAAGTGTCAAATAGCTATGGAATTCAAAACTTGAGGTTCTTATATGGTAATTATACCATTAAAGAAAAGTTAGTAGATATTTTTGATGATTCATCCATGGAAAAATTAGAAAAAGACAAGGACTAAATTGGAAATGAAAATAATTAAAAGATGATAAATTAAATAAATGTTTAATATTATCATTTTATATCATCTTTATCCCCAATTACATGGAAACCCTAGGAAAGAGAAAGTAAACTTTCTTGGCTTGATTAGGTTTTCCTTGTCCCGTTTTTAGTAACTATTATATTTTTTAGATCGAAATAGTTTAATCTATCTATTTCGGGGATTAATTTGTAAAGTTATCAAAGTATGAAAATTTTTCAATGGATGAATATGCTAAAAGTTTGAAATTTATGGTAGAAAATGAAAAGTTGTTGATAGATAAATAACTTTTACAAAGATAATTTTCATGAAATTATGATTCAGTGACTAAATTGAAAAATTGTAAAACCCATGGAAAAATTCTAATTTTTAAGAAATTCATGGGCTGTTATTAAGACATGTAAAAATCGGTTAGGCTTGGAATAAGGATTAATTGCATGAATTTCATTTTCCGAGCCTAGGGATGAAATTGTCAATTATGAAAAGTATAGGGGCAAAATGGTAATTTTTCCTAGGATGTAAATTGAATCCAAGTGAATATGAAATTGAATAAATTGATGATTAAATTCATTTATGTAGATCCAGATAACTCAAATTTGAAGCTAGATTGAGGAAAGGAAAAGATGTCGGATTAGTAAACTTTTAAATAGGAACTAGTGTCGAGGTAAGTTCGTATAACTTAATTATGTGTATTAATATGTTTGAATTGAATGTTGTATTTGGTTGAATTGTATAAATGTTTAAGGTATGAAAATAATCACATGTCTGAAATTTCTCGATAAATAATAAGTTTTGTTTGAACAACGAAATGCAATAGATATTGTATTTTCCCGTACTGGTTATAGTCTTGCATATGTTGCAGACATTATAGCTCCAACAAGCATCCTGTTAAAAGCCTTCTCGAGCATCCTATGATATAGTTCCTGTGAGCATCCTGATCGGTAGTGATTTTGCATGTGTTACACATTACCACAGCTCTTTGTGAGCGCCCTGTTACATGATTCGATCTGTTGTAATCTAGCATATAATGCGGACACAAGCGTAGCTCTTTGTGAGCATCCTGATATAGGCTCTTATGAGCTTCTTCACATGGTTTGCTTAAACTGTTAATTACCTTATCCGATGCTCCCTGATATTAACTCTTTAGAGGTACCTGTTAAGCTCTATGAGCTCTCTGATAAAAACTTTTATTAGTTTCCTGTTTAGCCCGAATAAGTGTCCTGCTACATGGCTCATCTGAGCATCCTGATATGTGGCTCGAGCATGTGCTTCCTGATTGTGTGCCCTAATGGGTACCCCTGAACATGAATTGACGGGCCACTGATTTGTATACCTCACGTATACTACTTGAGTATCCAAAAGTATTTTGGTAAATTATTTTCACAAAGCATAGTTCTAGCCATTTCCTCTAAAGTTCTATTTTTCCTCTCAACAACTCAATTTTGCTGAGGGGTTCTAGGTGCAGAAAAATTATGGCTAAATCAATTTAAGTTGCAAAAAATTTCAAAACCAAGATTTTGAAATTCGGTTCTATCGTCACTTCTAACACTAGTGATAAAGTAACATTTTTCATTTTGGTTCATTTTTGAAAACGTGATGAAATTTTCTAAAGCTTCATCTTTACTACTTAAGAAAAAAACCCAAGCAAATCTAGAATAGTCACCAACAAACACAAAGTCATATTGTTTTCCACCCAAGCTAGTTGTCCTAATAGGACCAAATAAGTTTATGTGAATTAGTTGAAGAGCTCTACTAGATGGTACATCATTAATAGGTTTAAAGGAAACTTTTTTATGTTTACCCATAACACATGCATCGCAAACTTTATCTAGTTAAAAATCAATTTTAGGCAAACCTCTTACTAATTCATTTTTAGCTAGTTTATATAATATGCTCATGCTAGTGTGTCCTAGTTTTCTATGCCATAATAAAGAACTATTTTTATTTTTAACAATAAGGCATATGTTAGAATTATGCAAATCATCTAAATGTGCCATATATATTTTTTCTATCCTATGTCCTACAAGCACAATCTTATTAGAAGCAATGGCAATAACCTTACAACCTCTATACTCAAATATGACACTGAAACCTTTATCACATAACTGACTATATTAGTCTTAAGACCGTTGACATATAAGACATTCTCAATTATAATTGAAGACTTTTTACCATTAGAGCCTATTCCTTCATTTTTTTTCTTGGGGAGTTGTCACCGAATGTAACTTCTTTTCACTTTTTGGCTTCAAATTGATAAAGTGACTCTTATCATCGGTCATGTGTCTTGAGCATCCACAAACAAGGCACCATAAGTTTTCATTGAATAGTCCACCTCAAAGAAATCCTCATTTTTCCTACAAACATAAAATTAAACTTTGATTTTTGGTACCCAAATTCCTTTGGGTCCATGAGTATTAGTTCTTATAATTTTAGTCCTTTTAGGTATCTATTTTGAAATCAAGTTTCAATCTTAAGATGCTATGAGTCCTTTAGGGATCCATAGACTTTTAATAATTTTTCTTTTGTTAAAATTTTGAGGACCTCTATGTTTATATAAATTAAAATTATTTTTAACAATTTTTTTGAATTTTCCCCTTTTTCAAAAACTTTGTTAGAGTGAGCCTTTTCACTCTTAAGCAATTAAAGTTGCTTTTCATGATCATCATGAACTTTAGAAAGTGAATTGTGCAAACCTAAATTCTTCTTCTCAAAATCATTAATTTCTTGCATTATGTTTACTTTCTCTTCAAGTTCATGATTGGTTTTGCAAAGCAAGTCATTTTTATTTTTCAATTTTGAAATATTTTCTTATGTTTTGAATTCATGACTTCAAATTCCAAACCCAATTCATTATATACATCTTGCAACTCATCAAAAGAATAAGAATTTGAAATAGATGACCTAGAAGTTACCTTAGAATCATTGATGGCCATCAGACATAAGTTGGATACTTTTTGAATTTTTCATTGGATGAATCCTCATCACTTCAAGTAGCTACATTGGACTTGTGTTTTTGTTTTCTAGACCCCTTCTTCTTCCATTGAGGACAATCAAACTTGATGTATCCCGGTTTCTTGCACTTATAACAAATAATGAGATCTTTCTCTTTGGTTGATTCCATTTTGACTCATTTCTTCTTTTGAAATATTCTTCCTTTGTTGGACCTCATAAATCTCTTGAATGTTCTTGCAAACATGACCATCTGTTCATCCTCATCTACATTGTCATTAGAATTACTCTCTTCTATTGTGGACTTGAGAGAAACACCAACCTTCTTCTTTTCAACTTTTTTCTTCTCCTTTATTCACTCCCTTGAGTGTCATTTCATTAGTGAGCAAGGAACCAATAAGCTCATCTAATGAAAGAGTCTCCAAGTTTTTAGCTTCCTATATGGCTATAACTTTGCATCCCAAGACATAGGCAAGCTTCTAAGCATCTTCCAAACTATTTCTTCATTGGAATATGTCTTCCAATATGATTTGGGTTCCCTGATAATGATGCTGAATCTATCAGACATAGCTTTGATGACCTCCACGGGCTTCATCGTGAAAGTCTCATAATTGAGAGTGAAAATTCCCACCTTTGATGTCTTAACTTGATCAGTACCCTCATAAGTAACCTCAAACTTGTCATAAATTTCCTTGGCATTGGAACATAAAGAAACTCTACTATATTCATCCAGCCTAAGTGCACAAAAGAGAGTGTGCATGGCCTTTGCATTGAGTTGAACGTTTCTCCTATCTTCTTCGTTCCATTCATTCTTGCTCTTTGGAACTAATTTATCTCCTAGATTTTGAGAAATGGATGAACCATCCATGATGACGTCTTACACGACAAGATCATTGCTTTGGATGAACAACGTCATTCTAGTTTTCCAATATGAATTGTAATATCCTGATTTTGGGCCTAGTCAGAATAGTAGTTTCGTGACCACAAAATCCGAGATAGAAATAATTATTTTATGATTATTTTGAGGTCTATGATATGATTGCATGATTGTGTGAAAATTTCGTGAAGAAATTTTATGCATAAAGTGCTTAAATTGAAATTAGGGACTAAATCAAATAATTTGTAAAACTTGCATTCTAGAAGTTTCTAGTATTAAATTGTTTTTAAATATTAATTAGGAGGTCTTAAATAGAAATTTTACCAATTTCTAAGTCTATGGACAAAAATTGGACATGGATGGAATTTTTGGAAAGTTTAGTAGTAAGGGCATTTTGGTCATTTAGGGGTAAAATGAATTAAAATACAAATTAAAAGCCAATTTTTCTCATATTCAACCCCATGGCCGAATATAGCAAGGAGGAACCATGGCTAGGGTTTTTCAAGCTTCCAAGCTCGATTTTAAGTCCGTTCTAGCCTCGTTTTTAATGATTTTTACGTTTTTGGAGTCCCGGTAGCTCGATTAAGCTTATGCTAGCAATAATTCAACCTAGGGTTCATATTTGGAAAAATACCCATAGGTGAAATTTGTGTATTTTGGTGTTTTATGATAGAATGAGGTTTTAAATTATGTTAGACAACTTGTGCTACTCGGTTTTAAGCGAAAACTAGCAAAAGGGCTTAATCGATAAAAATACCTAATAGTCATAAGTGCATGTTAGAGTGAGAATTTGATGTTGCCATAGAAGGGAAAAATGATCAGCATGTCATAAAACATAATAAAATAGGCTGAAGTTTAATTTACGAGCTTTGGGGCAAAAGTGTAAATATGCAAAAGTTTAGGGGCAAAATTGTTATTTTTCCAAAATATGATTTTGGGTCAATTTGAATAATGTGAGTCCTAATTAGACTATATTTTAAATGATAGAGCAAGGAAAACTGAAATTCGGGCTAAAATGGAAAAATACCAAGTTGTGGACGAAATGGTAAAAGTAGCCATTTTCGCATACGAGGTAAGTTCATGTGTAAATAATGTAGCATAATTATTATTTTTAAGTTATTGATGTTAATTATATGATATGCTGATTTTTTTTATCGTGAAATATTATGCTTTGTGGTTAATGTTGAGTAATATGCAAATTATGTTTACTACTTGATAAATATGAATTGCTACCGAGTATCGGTTCTGATATTCCATGGAAGACGACAAATGTGAGATCGAGGGAAAAAGCCCGTTTGAACCTTAGGAATAGATTAGGATACAAGTGACATGTCACTAGGATGGTTGAGCATCCGAACTCGTTGAGTTGAGTCCGAGTTCACTGATGGATGCGAATGTCCGAACTCGTTGAGTTGAGTTCGAGTTCGAGAGATGTAACTAGGCATCCGAGCTCGTTGAGTTGAGTCCGAGTTCACTTATGGATGCGAACACCCGAGCTCGTTGAATTGAGTCTGAGTTCACTTATGGGCGGGTTACATGGTAGCTTGGCTACATATGTGGCACTTATGTGCAAACTTTCCATGTATCCGAATTATATTCCGATGTGTTCAACGGGTAACGTTCTACTCAAATGGAGGAATACTCAAGATGAAAGGGACGTATTGGTAAGTGTTGTGGAATGGATACTTTGAACAGGTATGTACTTAACCCTCGGGTTGAAAACTCGATATAACAACAATATGGTAAGATGATAAATGAAAATGTGATATGAATGTCTTGGTGATGATTATGCAAATGATGGTTTATGTTTGCTTATATGGTTATGTTACTTGCTATTTGCATGTGAACTTACTAAGCATTTATGCTTACTCCCTCCTTTTCATTCCTTGTAGTGTTGACAAGCTAGCTCGGAAATCGGAAATGGTCGGAGGCACGCTCACACTATCCGTATACCATCTTGGCATAATGGCTTGTATATTTTGAGTACGGCATGTATAGTATTATAATCATTTTGTGTATATGGTCTTATGATATGGTTATTGAGTGGTATGGAAATGCTTGGTAATGATTAGCCATTGGAATGGCTAATCATGATCATATTTGGTGTTATGTATGCTAAATTGCTAGCTAATCCATGGAAACCATGAAATAGGTAAAATTTACCATAAAATAGATTCAGACAGCAGCAGTGATGTGAGTTTGAAAAATCACTAAAAATAGTAGAGATACAATTAGATGATGAATAATATATGGAATTGAAGAATTATGAGTCTATTTTCATATGGATGGAACAAAATAGGTATATGTGTTATATTTTATGAAATGTTTAAATTTTTGTGAAACAGAGCCAGTGCGATTTCTGGATCCCCTGTTCTGACTTTGGAAATTCACCATAAATTTTTCAAAAATAATTAGAAGTCATGATTTATATGTACAGATTCCTTATTTAGTCTAATTTTATTAGAAGGAAACGGCATAGTCATTGAAACTCTGTACAGGGAGATATCTGATTCGTAATACACAGAGGTCAGAGCAGTCAAACTCTGAAACAGGGGAGACTTTAACTAACAAACTGTACTAATTTGCTTGACCAAAAATTCTATAAAAAAATTAGTAAATAGATACGTGAGTCTATTCTCAGGGAAAATTTACGGAATTTGATTTTGAGTTTCGTAACTCAAGATATGAATTTTTAAACGACTATGATGCAGATTGTTAGCTTGACTGAAAATTTTAAAAATAAAATATTTGAGCTGTTTAAGTAATGAATTAAGTCTATTAACACCTCGTGTTCGACTCTAGCGACGGTCTCGAGTACGGGGCGTTACATTTAGTGGTATCAGAGTAGGTTTAGTCGGTTCTCGGACTAACCTAGCATGTGTAAAAGTTTAGCTATACATGCCACTGATCTGTGATAGTGTGATGTCTTCCGACGCGTATGAGTACCGTCTTATTTAGACAGGGTACTCTCCAACCGAGCTGCGCTGACCATGTTCAATGTTATGCGAAGGTATTTGAGTAAAGTTATGATTATGATAAGTCTCGGTTCAGAAAAGTATGAATAAAAGTTTATGATACATATGTGATAATATGTGAGATGAAAGTTCATGTTGTGATAAATATCCATATTTGCTTAATGCCCATACGATGTAGTGTATGTGGCTTACTTGATAAGATGAACGGAATAAATAGAAAGTAGTAGAGGTATGAATAAAGGTCATAATATCATAATACGAATGAAAATGTCCTTGTCTTGATTGGACGTTGAATGTTGATGAATGTTAATGATATACAATTTTTTATGAGATAAAGGATTATAATGAAATGAACTTATCTATGTTAAATTGTTGGACTGAATTATATGATTGTAATGATATGTACACGATGATGCACGAAATGAAAGTTGTGATTGTGATGCAAATATCTATGTCTGTTTGGCCTTATATGATGTCATGAGCATGAATTAAATTAATTAAATGAATGGATAAGTAAAGCTATCTAGAAAACATAGAATGTATGCATAAGTATATTGTCTAAATGGGACAATAGGAAAATTGGTGTAAGCCAACATGAATGAATGACATGATTTTGATGATGTTGCTATGATGATGGGAGTTGTGTCATATGTGTATGTATAAGAAAGTGGAGTCAGAGGTCCTACAACCCCTCCCCCTTACCAAAGTGGTACTTATAATGGAATTTCATGAGATTTGTATTGAATAAGTTTCCGGTTGAGAACCCAAAGAGTTCAGTGATAGAATAATTATAAGTATGATCAGAGATTGAAAATGAGCTGATAAGTAAAGTCAGAGCCAGTAAAGTATCGGATTGATATAAATATTATTGGAATTATGCACTGTCCCAGTTAGAGAAGGAATTCTCTTTGGTAAATCGAATTACTTAGGTGCAAGGTCGAGAAAAGTATAAATTGAAATTTATTCAGAACTGGCATTCTTTAGTGAATGGTTTCATATGAAATTTGTGATTGCAGAACTAGTTGGGGAAATGATAATTGAAATGTGAACTATTTGAGTGTGACAGTTATAACTTGACAGATTTAGCAGTCTCTTTTGAGATGTTCTATGTGTTTACCCGTTCTCAGAAATATTTCTATGGCTATTGATCTTCTGAAGAAATTCTTGTTATATGGGAATGTCTTTTAATCCTGGTGTTGGATGAAAGCATTGGTAGTCTGACTAGTTTATAATTTATATTGCTCTATTTCATCGGGTATTCTATTTCATTTCGTCTGATAAGAATTGATGAGAGAATACATATGATATTATGATTCTGTTTCTTCTACTTGATGCTTCATCTGATATATATGTATGGGAAGATATATTAATCTTGTTATATTTGATTTCATTGGGATTAAATGATGTTTTCTTCTGGACTTTCTTTCTTTGAAGAATTATCGAGGTATTCTGTATTTTCTCTATGAGTTTGGTTTTCGATTCTCCGGCATAGTATCGTATCTTGGGTTTCTTTATTCTGGATTTCTTTATTCTGGATTTCTCTATCTTGGATTTCTTTATTCGGTTTCCTTGTTATCTTTGTTCCATAATTTGTCAATTATGACTCGTGTTCGAAGTGCGTTCTTCAGCTCGTGATAATCATGTCAAATATGACTATACTTCTAATTTAATCTTGGTAATGTGGTGATTTTAGTATTGAGATTTTTTCTAATTTCTGTGTAAGGATTTGACATCAGTAAAGGCATAGGTTATAAAAGCGCGAGTTTCAGTCTGTATGGTGAATTATTTATTTGAAAGATTTCATGTGACAATTATGTCAGGATTATTTTTCTCAAGTCTGATAATAGAATTTCATTTTGTACAGATAAAAGAATAAATAGTCTGAACGAGAAGTGTATACTTATTAGAAAGAGTTGGATATTAGTTAAAGTCACTACGAATGATAAGGTTTTCGTCTTGTGAAAGCTAAAAAGTTTATTACATGTTGACAGAGTTCGGATAGATGAGAATATTGGTAACCGAAGCGTCTGAACTAGACTAGTCTACATTGAGTAAAGACTTCCTGACTTTCAGTAATGTACTGTGGTATGAATTGTGATGTGTTTCAAGACAGTGAGGTAATGTGATAGTTTAGAGCATTCGATGTTACATAAAATCGGAGTTGTTAAAGGGGTTAAAGCCGAGCATTGGAATCTATCAAAATTATCCTTGTCAGTGTTGACATTGGGATGGAAATGAGAAAGATTATTCTTGAGGCCATATCAGAATTAATTCCATAGCAGAAAGAGGAAAATGTGATGTATCCTATTGTTAAATGTTTAGCAAGATCTATAAATCATATCTGTATTGAATGAATTCCTACTCATCAGATTCATGGAATTTTAGGTCTCTTTGATTGTTGGATTTCTTAGAATTCCGGTCTCCATTAATCAAGTTAAGATCCGAGTTTTATGCCATGATATCATGGGAAACTGAGAAGGGTTGAAAATTTAAGAACAGTTGAGAGTTGAGACTGTAAGCTTTCAGATCATATGAGAAATTAAAGAGATGTATTGGAGGTACAGTCTAAGTGAAAGTTCTTTGGCACCGAATATGAGATTAAAAGTGAAGACCACTTTTCTGGTAAGATTTTCGGGGACGAAAATCCCTAAAGGGGGGAGAGTTGTAATATCCTGATTTTGGGCCTAGTCAGAATAGTGGTTTTGTGACCACAAAATTCGAGATAGAAATAATTATTTTATGATTATTTTGAGGTCTATGATATGATTGCATGATTGTGTGAAAATTTCGTGAAGAAATTTTATGCATAAAGTGCTTAAATTGAAATTAGGGACTAAATCAAATAATTTGTAAAACTTGCATTCTAGAAGTTTCTAGTATGAAATTGTTTTGAAATATTAATTAGGAGGTCTAAATAGAAATTTTACCAATTTCTAAGTCTATGGACAAAAATTGGACATGGATGGAATTTTTGGAAAGTTTAGTAGTAAGGACATTTTGGTCATTTAGTGGTAAAATGAATTAAAATACAAAATTAAAAGCCAATTTTGCTCATATTCAACCCCATGGCCGAATATAGCAAGGAGAAACCATGGCTAGGGTTTTTCAAGCTTCCAATCTCGATTGTAAGTCCATTCTAGCCTCGTTTTTAATGATTTTTACGTTTTTGGAGTCCCGGTAGCTCGATTAAGCTTATGCTAGCAATAATTCAACCTAGGGTTCATATTTGGAAAAATACCCATAGGTGAAATTTGTGTATTTTGGTGTTTTATGATAGAATGAGGTTTTAAATTATGTTAGACAACTTGTGCTACTCGGTTTTAAGCGAAAACTAGCAAAAGGGCTTAATCGATAAAAATACCTAATAGTCATAAGTACATGTTAGAGTGAGAATTTGATGTTGCCATAGAAGGGAAAAATGATCAGCATGTCATAAAACATAAGAAAATAGGCTGAAGTTTAATTTACGAGCTTTGGGGCAAAAGTGTAAATATGCAAAAGTTTAGGGGCAAAATTGTAATTTTTCCAAAATATGATTTTGGGTCAATTTGAATAATGTGAGTCCTAATTAGACTATATTTTAAATGATAGAGCAAGGAAAACTGAAATTCGGGCTAAAATGGAAAAATACCAAGTTGTGGACGAAATGGTAAAAGTAGCCATTTTCGTATACGAGGTAAGTTCATGTGTAAATAATGTAGCATAATTGTTATTTTTAAGTTATTGATGTTAATTATATGATATGCTGATTTTTTTTTATCGTGAAATATTATGCTTTGTGGTTAATGTTGAGTAATATGCAAATTATGTTTACTACTTGATAAATATGAATTGCTACTGAGTATTGGTTCCGATATTCCATGGAAGACGACAAATGTGAGATCGAGGGAAAAAGCCCGTTTGAACCTTAGGAATAGATTAGGATACAAGTGACATGTCACTAGGATGGTTGAGCATCCGAACTCGTTGAGTTGAGTCCGAGTTCACTTATGGATGCGAATGTCCGAACTCGTTGAGTTGAGTCCGAGTTCACTTATGGATGCAAATGTCCGAACTCGTTGAGTTGAGTCCGAGTTCGAGAGATGTAACTAGGCATCCGAGCTCGTTGAGTTGAGTCCGAGTTCACCTATGGATGTGAACGCCCAAGCTCGTTGAGTTGAGTCCGAGTTCACTTATGGGCGGGTTACATGGTAGCTTGGCTACATATGTGGCACTTATGTGCAAACTTTCCATGTATCCGAATTATATTCCTATGTGTTCAACGGGTAAAGTTCTACTCAAATGGAGGAATATTCAAGATGAAAGGGACGTATTGGTAAGTGTTGTGAAATGGATACTTTGAACAGGTATGTACTTAACCCTCGGGTTGAAAACTCGATATAACAACAATATGGTAAGATGATAAATGAAAATGTGATATGAACGTCTTGGTGATGATTATGCAAATGATGTTTTATGTTTGCTTATATGGTTATGTTACTTGCTATTTGCATGTGAACTTACTAAGCATTTATGCTTACTCCCTCCTTTTCATTCCTTGTAGTGTTGACAAGCCAGCTCGGAAATCGGAAACGGTCGGAGCCACGCTCACACTATCCGTATACCATCTTGGCATAATGGCTTGTATATTTTGAGTATGGCATGTATATCATTATAATCATTTTGTGTATATGGTCTTATGATATGGTTATTGAGTGGTATGGAAATGCTTGGTAATGATTAGCCATTGGAATGGCTAATCATGATCATATTTGGTGTTATGTATGCTAAATTGCTAGCTAATCCATGGAAACCATGAAATAGGTAAAATTTACCATAAAATAGATTCAGACAGCAGCAGTGACGTGAGTTTGAAAAATCACTAAAAATAGTAGAGATACAATTAGATGATGAATAATATATGGAATTGAAGAATTATGAGTCTATTTTCATATGGATGGAACAAAATAGGTATATGTGTTATATTTTATGAGATGTTTAAATTTTTGTGAAACAGGGCCAGTGCGATTTCTGGATCCCCTGTTCTGATTTTGGAAATTCACCATAAATTTTTAAAAAATAATTAGAAGTCATGGTTTATATGTACAGATTCCTTATTTAGTCTAGTTTTATTAGAAAGAAACGAAATAGTCATTGAAACTCTGTACAGGGAGATATCTGATTCGTAATACACAGAGGTCAGATCAGTCAAACTTTGAAACAGGGGAGACTTTAACTAATAAACTGTACTAATTTGCTTGACCAAAAATTCTATAAAAAAATTAGTAAATAGATATGTGAGTCTAGTCTCAGGGAAAATTTACGGAATTGGATTTTAAGTTTCGTAACTCGAGATATGAATTTTTAAACGACTATGACGCAGATTGTTAGCTTGACTAAAAATTTTAAAAATAATTTATTTGAGCTGTTTAAGTAATGAATTAAGTCTATTAACACCTCGTGTTCAACTCCGGCGACGGTCTCGGGTACGGGGCGTTACATGAATAATGTGCACCATAGAAATAAAAAGGTTTGGAAATACATTAAGACTCACCAATCATAATGTAGTTGGAAGAAGATGTCATCTTATGTGGTTTGAAGAGATGAGATTTGAGCTACCTCGAGGATCTTCTCTTGGTTCTTAGATTGTCTTTTAAAGATTAGCTCTGATACCAATTGTTAGCTCGATAAATCCAACCAAAATTGCCAAGAAGGGGTGAATTGGCTTATAAAGAATTTTGAAAAAGCTAGAAAGAAATTTGAAAGATGAACACGATGATTTAGAATGGTTCGACCCCAATTGCCTACTTCACTACCATAGCTTTCTACAACTAAGGATTTTCCCAAATTTAATAATTTGATAACCTTTGAGGATATGGTTCAACCTTACAACTCCCTTAAGATTTCTACCCCAAATATTAAAACACAAACCCTCTCAAGGAAATAAAAATAAGCAAACAAAAAAATAATTCTGGCAAGATCAAAGTGTTTGCAAATTAAGCTCAAATACAATGAAATACACTTGAGAAAAAGAATAGAAGTAAGCATCACAAGTATATGTAAGAAGAATATGGAAATAGTAAGCTCAAATGTTGTTTGATTGATGATTTCAGCTTCAAAGTACTTTCTTGTTGTTATAGGAACTTTAGAAGTTGGAATTTATACCCACTATGTAATATCCCGAATTAGGGCATAACAGATAGTGGTTTTGTGACCACAAGTTTGAGATAGAAATAATTATTTTATGATTATTTTGAGGTCTATGATATGATTGCATGATTCTATGAAAATTTCGTGAAGAAATTCTATGCATAAAGTGCTTAATTTGACGTTAGGGACTAAATTGAATAAGTTGCAAAACTTACATTCTAGAAGTTTCTAGTATGAAATTGCTTTGAAATATTAATTAGGAGGTCTTAAATAGTAATTTGACCAATTTCTAAGTTTATGGACAAAAATTGGACATGGATGGAATTTTTGGAAAGTTTAGTAAAAAGGGCATTTTGGTCATTTAGGGGTAAAATGAATTAAAATACAAAATTAAAAGCCAATTTTGTTCATCTTCTTCACCATGGACGTGTATACCAAGGGAGACTCCATGGCTAGTGTTTCCAATCTTCCAAGCTCGATTGTAAGTCCGTTCTAGCCTCGTTTTTAATGATTTTTACGTTTTTGTAGTCCCGATAACTTGATTTAACTTATGCTAGCAATAATTCAACCTAGAGTTCATAATTGGAAAATACTCATAGATGAAATTTGTGTATTTTGGTGTTTTATGAATATGAGGTTTTAAATTATGTTAGACAACTTGTGCTACTCGGTTTTAAGTGAAAACGAGTAAAAGGGCTTAATCAGTAAAAATACCTAATAGTCATAAGTACATGTTAGAGTGAGAATTTGATGTTTCCATAAAAGGGAAAAATGATCAGCATGTCATAAAACATAAGAAAATAGGATGAAGTTTTTTTTCCAAACCTTGGGGCAAAAGTGCAAAAGTGCAAAAGTTTAGGGGTCAAAATGAAAATTTGTAAAAATATGATTTTTGGACCCGTATGAATAGTGTGACTAATTATTAGGCTAAATGTGATATTATAGATGAAGGAAATCGAGATTCGGGCTTAAATCGGGAAAATAGAAGGTTATGGACTAAAATGGTAAATTGTCGTTTCTGGATCAAGGTAAGTTTGTATGATAATAATAATGCAATGTTATATTTGAATTATATTTCTTACTATTATTGCATATATTTTATGATTTAATATATTGGAAAAGTAGATGGAATGGTGTTTATGATGTGGAAATATAACATGAAAGAATGTTACATGAAATGCAAGAAAATGATGATACATGACAAGTGATATATGAAATATGTGATATATGTTATGTAAATTCTTAAAAGCTGATTTGATATTTAAGTTATGTCTTATTATACTATGAATGGACAATTGGTACTATGAATAGTGAGATCGACACTTTGAGTAAGTTCGTACATAAATAATCTATCCATTCTTTTTATGTTATTATATTTTGATATCATATGAAATGTGGCTACCTATCAAATGGTTATTTGATGTAAGTTATGAATTTAAATTAATTACGGACAATTTAGTAAAATGTTGAAAAGTGAGGAATTTCCCAGTTGAACCTTCGGAATAGAAACGATACAAATGAACTATTGTGAGGTCACGTGTGTAGTACTAAGTGTAGGCTACTACGTGTACTGGATAATTGGTCGCATGTGTAGTACTAAGTGCAGGCTACTACGTGTACCAGATTATTGGTCGCATGTGTAGTACTAAGTGTAGGCTACTATGCGTACTAGATAGCTTCGGCTACAAGTGTGAAAATGGGAAAATGTGCAGGCAATTGTGTATCTGTTATTATTTCGATGAGTTCAACGGGAAATCGATTAAATGAAAATACATGTGAAAGTGATTATGTGATGAACAAGTGCAAGTATATGTTTATTTGAATTTATGAGCAATATGCTCAATATTTGAGCGAACCTCGGTAAAATGGAATGGATTAAGTGAATTGTGTAAAAGTGAACTTTAGTAGTAGAACAGTGTTGAACAGCAGCAGTGCCTGACTTTGAAAATTTACCAAAAATTATGTAAGTTTAATTAAATTTCAAAAAAAATTATTGAATTAAAGATTAATGAGTCTATTTTCATATAAAAGAAACAGGGGGAGCAAAAGAGTTATATATTATGTGATATTATAATTTTTGTGAGACAGTGTCAGAATAAATTCGAGATCCCCTATTATGACTTTAGAAATTCACCATAAATTTTACAAAAATTATTAAGAGTAATACCTTATATGAATGGCTTCCTTATTGAGTCTATTTTTAATGGAGACAAACAGCATGGTCGCTGAAATTCTGTACACAGAGAAATTTGGTTTGTAGTGCACAGGGGTCAGAGTAGTCATACCCTGAAATAGTGGAAACTTTAATGAATAAAATCTACTAATTGGCTAACCAAAAATTCTGAAAATTTTATGGGAGAAATATATATGAATCTAGTTTCAAGGAAAATTAACGAAACTAAATTTGGAGTTTTTTAGCTTCAGATATGAATGATTTAGTAACTGTAACTCGTTAACACAGCTTAACCTAAAATGTGTAATTGTACAATTATAGTATTTTATCTTGAAAAGCGTGGCAGTAATTGCTTATTATTTTCATATGAACTTACTAAGCGTAAAGCTTACCCATCCTCTCTATTTCTTTAGTATTGGCAGGTCAGCTCGGGGTTGGAGATGGTCGGAGGCAAAATCACACTATCAAACTATCATTTTGGGAGAATTAATTCAAATATTAGAAATATCAAGTTAGTGGCATGTATAGGAAGTTGGTTTGTGATATGTATTTTTATTATGATTTTGACCATACGTATCAGTCTGCATTGAGTTATCGTATATGATCATGAGATGTAGTCCTTATCCATTATGGTTTATAAGTTTAATTAATCGTGACATGTCCTATGTTTTGATGTGATGATATAGGTAGCTTTGTTTGTTATGCATGTGTTAGAAAAATTTTGAATTAAATGAAATTTTATGGCCCGATTTTCTTCTATGTGCATTGTTAAGTCTGGTAATGCCTCGTACTCTGTTCCAGCCTTGGATACGGGTAAGGGGTGTTACATTTAGTGGTATCAAAGCTATGGTTTAGTCAGTTCTCGGACTAACCTAGCATGTGTATAAGTCCAGCTATACATGCCACTGATCTGTGATAGTGTGATGTCTCTTGACGCGTATGAGCACTGTCTTGTTTAGACAGAGGTACTCTCCAACCGAGCTGCACTGACCATGTTCAATGTGATGCGAAGGTGTTTGAATAAAATTACGATTATGATGAGTCTCGATTTAAAAAAGTATGAATAAAAATTTATAATGTATATATAAGTGATAACAAATGAGATGAAAGGTCATGTTGTGATAAATATCCATACTTGCTTGATGCTCATATGATGTAATGTATTTGACTTACTTGATAAGATGAACGGGATAAATAGAAATTCGTAGAGGTATGAGTAAAAGTTCCTAATATCATGATATGAATGAAAATGTCATTGCCTTGATTGAACGTTGAATGTTGATGAATGTCAATGATATTTTTTTATGAGATAAATGATTATAATGAAATGAATTTATCTATGTTAAATTGTTTGGACTGAATTATGTGATTGTAATTATATGTATATGATGATGCACGAAATGAAAGTTGCGATTGTGATGCAAATATCTATGTTTGTTTAACCCTTATATGATGTCATGAGTATGATTTGTTCGAGTAGATGAATGGATAAGTCAAGCTATCCAGAAAACATAGGATGCATGCATAATTATACTTGACTAAATGAGATAACTTGAAAGTGGGCATTAAACCAATATGAATGTTAGTTACTCGAAATGAATGACATGATTGAGATATGATTGCTATGATGAAAACTGTGTTACATGTATATGTATATGAGAGTTGAGTTAGAGGCCCTACGACCCCTTCCCCCTTACCAAAGTGGTGTTTTATAATGGAACTTCATGAGATTTGTACTGAATAAGTTTCCGGTTGAGAAACCAAAAAGTTCAGTGCTAGAATAATTATAATATGGTTAGAGATTGAAGAATGAGTTGATAAGCAAAGTCAAAGCTAGAAAAGTATCAGATTGACATAAGGATTATTGGAGTTATGCACTGTTCCAATTAGAGAAGAAATTTATTTTGATAAATCGAATTACTAAGGTACAAGGTCGAGAAAAGTGCAAATCAAAATTTATTCAGAACTAGTCTTCTTTAGTGAAAAGAAATATGAAATTTGTGATGGCAGAAATAGTTGGGGAAATGATATCTAAAATGTGTAATATCTGAGTGTGACAGTTACGGCTAGACAGATTTTAGTAGTTTCTTCTAAGATGTTCTATGTGTTTATCCGTTCCCAGAAATATTTCTATGGTTATTGATCTTTTGAAGAAATTTTTGTTATATGGGGATGTTTTCTAATCCTGATGTTAGACGAAAACATTGGTAGCCTGACTTGTTTATAATTTGTATTACTCTATTCCTTCGGGCATTCCATTATATTTTGCCTGATAAAAAAATTGGTGAGAGAATATGTATGATACTATGATTCTGTTTCTTCTACTTGATGCTTCATTTGATATGTATATATATGGGAAGATACATTGTTCTTGTTGCATTTGATTCTAGTGAGATTAAATGATGTTTTCTACTGGATTTCTTTTCTCTAAGGAATTATCGGGATCTTCTATATTTTCCTATGAGTTTGGTTTTCAATTTTCTGGCATAGTATCGTATCTTGGGTTTCTTTATTCTGGATTTCTTTATTCTAGGTTTTTCTATCTTGGATTTCTTTATTCGGTTTTTCTTGTTATCTTTATTCCGTAATTTGTCAATTATGACTCATGTTCGGAGTGCATTCTTCAGCTCATGATAATCATGTCAAGTATGACTATACTTCTGATTTGATTTGGGTGATGTGGTGATTTCAGTATGGGGATTTTTCTAATTTTCATGTAAAGTTTGACAATAGTAAAGGTATAAGTGATAAAAGTGCGAGTTTCAATCGGTATGGTGGATTACTTCTCTCAAGTAAGTCAATTATAGTTAATGTCTTCAATTGAGATATTTTGGTACTTGAACTAATGCAATTGAGACGGTTTTGATTAACGTAATGAATGAATAGTAAAGGATGGCATGATGAATTGTTTTGTAACTAGAAGAAAGGATTATTTTCGAGGTTATATCAAAATTATTTCCGTAGCGGAAAGAGGGAAATGTGATAGTGAGTAGTAAACTAAAAGAGTACAGTGAGGATCGACTTCTGATGTTGAATTTCAGATTGGATCTGACTCATGGTATTATTATTATTATTCTGAGGCTTATACAGAAAGAATTGTATAAAGCTCACAGTGAAAATTTGCCTATTCATTCAGAAAGTAATGACGTGTATTGTAATTTGATTTAGATGTTATTGGATTGTGATTTATTGATGATAAAAATCTGTATGATTATTTCGGAAGAGTGCAGGTCCCTTTGATTGTTGGATTTCTTGGAATTTTAGTCTCCATTAACCAAATTGAGATCTAGTTTTATGTCAAGATGACAAGGGAACGGAGAAGGGTTGAAAATTTAAGAACAATTAAGAGATAAGTCCGTAAGCTTTTAGAATATATGAGAAATTAAAGAGATATATTGGAGGCACCGCCTGAGTGAAAGTACTTCAGCACTGAATATGAAATTGAGGAATCTAAGTGAAGACCACTTTTCCGGTAAGATTTTCGGGGATGAAAATCCCTAAAGGGGGGAGAGTTGTAATATCCCGAATTAGGGCATAATCAGAATAGTGGTTTTGTGACCACAAATTCAAGATAGAAATAATTATTTTATGATTATTTTGAGGTCTATGATATGATTGCATGATTGTGTGAAAATTTATGAAGAAATTCTATGCATAAAGTGCTTAATTTGAAGTTAGGGACTAAATTGAATAAGTTGCAAAACTTGCATTCTAGAAGTTTCTAGTATGAAATTGCTTTGAAATATTAATTAGGAGGTCTTAAATAGAAATTTGACCAATTTCTAAGTTTATGGACAAAAATTGGATATGGATGGAATTTTTGGAAAGTTTAGTAAAAAGGGCATTTTGGTCATTTAGGGGTAAAATGAATTAAAATACAAAATTAAAAGCCAATTTTGTTCATCTTCTTCACCATGGACGTGTATACCAAGGGAGACTCCATGGCTAGTGTTTCCAACCTTCCAAGCTCGATTATAAGTCCGTTCTAGCCTCGTTTTTAATGATTTTTACGTTTTTTGAGTCCCGGTAACTTATTTAGCTTATGCTAGCAATAATTCAACCTAGGGTTCATAATTGGAAAAATACCCATAGGTGAAATTTGTGTATTTGGTGTTTTATGATAGAATATGAGGTTTTAAATTATGTTAGAAAACTTGTGCTACTAGGTTTTAAGTGAAAACGAGTAAAAGGGCTTAATCGGTAAAAATACCTAATAGTCATAAGTACATGTTAGAGTGAGAATTTGATGTTGCCATAGAAGGGAAAAATGATCAGAATGTCATAAAACATAAGAAAATAGGTTGAAGTTTAATTTCCGAACCTTGGGGAAAAAAGTGCAAATATGCAAAAGTTTAGGAGTCAAAATAAAAATTTGTAAAAATATGATTTCTGGACCTGTATGGATAGTGTGACTAATTATTAGGCTAAATGTGATATTATAGATGAAGAAAATCGAGATTCGGGCTTAAATCGGGAAAATACAAGGTTATGGACTAAAATGGTAAATTGCCGTTTCTAGATCGAGGTAAGTTCGTATGATAATAATAATGCAATGTTATGTTTGAATTATATTTCTTACTATTATTGCATATATTGTATGATTTAATATATTGGAAAAGTTTATGGAATGGTGTTTATGATGTGGAAATATGACATGAAAGAATGTTACATGAAATGCAAGAAAATGATGATACATGACAAGTGATATATGAAATATGTGATATATGTTATGTAAATTCTTAAAAGCTGATTTGATATTTGAGTTGTGTCTTATTATACTATGAATGGACAATTGGTACTATGGATAGTGAGATCAACATTTCGAGTAAGTTCGTACATAAATAATCTATCGATTCTTTTTATGTTATTATATTTTGATATCATATGAAATGTGGCTGCCAATCAAATGGTTATTTGATGTAAGTTATGAATTTAAATTGATTACGGACAATTTAGTAAAATGTTGAAAAGTGAGGAATTTCCCGGTTGAACCTTCGGAATAGAAACGATACAAATGAACTATTGTGAGGTCACGTGTGTAGTACTAAGTACAGGCTACTACGTGTACCGGATAATTGGTCGCATGTGTAGTACTAAGTGCAGGCTACTACATGTACCAGATTATTGGTCGCATGTGTAGTACTAAGTGCAGGCTACTATGCGTACCAAATAGCTTCGGCTACAAGTGTGGAAATGGGAAAATGTGCAGGCAATTGTGTACCTGTTATTATTCCGATGAGTTCAACAGGAAATCGATTAAATGAAAATACATGTGAAAGTGATTATGTGATGAATAAGTGCAAGTATATGTTTATTTGAATTTATGAGCAATATGCTCGATATTTGAGCAAACCTCTGTAAAATGGAATCGATTAAGTGAGTTGTGTAAAAGTGAACTTTAGTAGTAAAACAATGTTGAACAGCAGTAGTGTATGACTTTGAAAATTTACCAAAAATTGTGTAAGTTGAATTAAATTTCAAAAAAATTATTGAATTAAATATTAATGAGTCTATTTTCATATAAAAGAAACACGAGGAGCAAAAGAGTTATATATTATGTGATATTATAATTTTTGTGAGACAATGTCAGAATAAATTCGAGATCCCCTGTTCTGAATTTAGAAATTCACCATAAATTGTAAAAAAATTATTAAGAGTCATAACTTACATGAATGGCTTACATATTGAGTCTATTTTTAATGGAAACAAACAGCATGGTCGTTTAAATTCTGTACAGGGAGAAATTTGGTTCGTAGTGAACAGGGGTCAAAGTAGTCATACCCTGAAATAGGGGAAACCTTAATGAATAAAATGTACTTATTGGATAAACAAAAAATTCTGAAACTATTATGGGAGAAAGATATATGAATCTAGTTTCAAGGAAAATTAATGAAACTAAATTTGGAGTTTTGTAGCTTCAGATATGAATGATTAAGTAACTGTAACTCGATAATACAGCTTAACCTGAACATGTGTAATTGTACAATTATAGTGTTTTATCTTGAAAAGTGCGGTAGTAATTGCTTATTATTTTCATATGAACTTACTAAGCGTAAAGCTTACTCATCCTCTCCATTTCTTTAGTTTTGGCAGGTCGGCTCGGGGTTGGAGATGGCCGGAGGCAAAATCACACTATCAAACTATCATTTTGGGAGAATTAATTCAAATATTAGAAATATCAAGTGAGTGGCATGTATAGGAAGTTAGTTTGTGATATGTATTTTTATCATGATTTTGACCATACGTATCAGTCTGCATAGAGTTATCGTATATGATCATGAGATGTAGTCCTTATCCATTATGGTTTATAAGTTTAATTAATCGTGCTATGTCCTATGTTTTGATGTGATGATATAGTTAGCTTTGCTTGTTATGCATGTGTTCGAAAAGTTTTGAATTAAATGAAATTTTATGGCCCGGTTTTCGTCTATGTGTATTGTTAAGTCTGGTAATGCCTCGTTCTCTGTTCTAGTCTTCGATACGGGTAAGGGGTGTTACACACTAATTGATTTCGAACCATTGAGGTTGTTGGTATCATAAATAAAGTCGTTGAGGATGTAAAAACTAGAGCATTTAATTCACCTGTAGCACCGAGTATTGATATTTTTGCAATAAATTCTAAATTTAGTGTCCGTTAGAGATTTTTGTTAACACCAAAACTATTTTTGTCGTTACTTATAAAAAGGTATCGATACCGTATCAACATTTTGTAAGTTTTGTGAGAAACATAATGCTATTTTGGTATACTTTTTAAGACGGGGTATCAATATTTTTTAAAATATTGATACTTTACCAAAAGGTATCAATACTTAATTGGGTTTGTGAAAAATAAAATGTCTTTTTGTTATCATTTTTAAGAAGGGTATTGATAATTCATAAAATATTGATACGTACCTTTTTGGCCTGGAGAAATTTTGACTTGTTTGAAAATTATTTTGACTTGATAAAATGATAAAAAAAACTTTCTTACTTAGTCAAAATTATTTTAACTTGATTTTAAAATTGTTTAAAAAATTTTCTAAAAGATTAAAGTAGATTTTCAAATTTTTTATCTCTTTAGACTTCAATCATTTTCTTAATTTTATTCAATTTTAACTTTTATTCAAAAACACTTCAATTTGTTATATCAAAATATTTGATCAAATAAAACCGTATAAACCAGATTATAATAATGTAAGTAACAAAAATATGTTCACCCGAGCTTAGGATTACCTGAGAATCAAATAAATAGAAAATGTGCTTACAAGCTTAGTGTGTAACATATAATCAAATCAATAGATACGATATCAAACATGCTTTTAGATCTTAATCAGACATATCTCATAATCAGAAACTGAATTAGAACATATAAGATACATATTCAAAATCCTACCCCCATCCACTACACACCAATCTCCAACCATCCCTACACACCATATAGGGTATTAAATACCCATCCAGCACTACACACCGCTTAGTGTTGGTATAACACTTTTCAGAATATTTGCAGCTAAGCTGCCAGATCAATAGGCGATATATCGCCAAATACAGATATACGTGTGGTTGTGCCACTAGACATGACAAATAAATTAAAATTTCCCATACATCCTCCATAATATATTTCCTATCCTAATGCACATGTAGAATTAACATATATCAGAAATATATATGACATACATGCTTTTACATCATGATCAAATTATACTTACCATAATATCGATCATATTTATTAAAATTCAGATCATACAGAACATATAACAAATGAATCATGTGTATATAAATCATATTTAACACAAACAAATTATCAGATATTGTGATTTACAACATAATTAGTATCGTATGGACCCTACGGAAGGCTTAAGTTCGACTTGTACGATGAAAACAAACCTAGGGAAAAAATATGAAATTTTGGGCCCACATGCTCGTGTGGCGTCAACAGTTTTAGATTTCGACTTTCACTATTCGCTGTTTTCTCTGGTTTTCATTACACACCTAGTCAAAATCTTATGTTGATTCAATAATGAGTAATCAAACACCTAAATCAAAAGTACACACAAGTTAAATAACAAGAAAACCCCAATCCAAAACTAAAACATACACATTACTAAACTAAAAATTAATCCCTCTTTGGGTGCTCGACCACTTACCCAAACAATCACAACAGCTGGCTAAAGTTTAATTCCCTGAAGGATCTGACAATCCACGTTCGTATCCTGACCATTATTAAAAAATTTTCATTAACCTCAATACCTCAACAATAGAAAACACTCTAAGAAACATACAAAACTTTAAACCGCAACAAACTCATGAATCAAAATTCTGAATTACTTACCACCTAAAGTTCGTCACAGAATAATTGGCAACAGAATGATGAAATTGAAGATGATAGGAACTAAAGTAATAACCCAAAAAAAATAAACTAAATAGGAGGGAGATGCAATAGAAAGAAAAACTAACAGAAAAGCCAAATGAAGAAAGGTGTGGGAAAAGAAAGAAGAACAAGAAAGGAAAAGAAAAGAAAAGAATACAGGGATGACCAAAACTATTTTATTTTGGGAAATTAAAAAAATCAAACCATTCAAAATAATAATATTAATAATAACAAAAGATAATATCCAATCAAAAAATTTGATTATGATAATTTATCATATTTTCCCCCAAAGTTTGAATTTAACTTAACTACAAACACTAGGCAACACCACGCATGGGACCAAAAATTTATTTCCATTTTGCATACACTAGGATTCAAACACAGAACCAAAGGGTAAGCTAAAACCTTATCATTAAACCAACAAGCTCATTCTATCATAAATTGACCGAAAATAATATTTAAGTCAAAATATCAGAGATAGGAATAGGGATAAGAATAATAAAATTCTCCAAGAGTGAGATTTAAACCTATGACATCAAAAATATAATTAAGGCCTTAACCACTGAAACATACACTTAATTTATTGTAAATTTTAACAAATAAAAAATTTAAATTTTTGAGGCGTTATAGAGAAGTTAAATTTAAGGATTGGCAAGGGATAGTAGGAAGCTTTCTTTTTCCTAATGGGATCAATGCTACATTTCGTTGGAGAATAAGGGTCCATGTTTTCAAAAATTGCAAGAACAAAACAAATCTTTTCTGCTTAAGATGGGGTTCAATATCATGTCAAATGAGTTTGTTTTATGGGTTTAGGTGCTACGAAATAAATATAAGGTAGATGGACGTTGTTCGTCTAACATAGCTCGACCCAAATGCACTATTGCATGGAAACTGAAAAAGCTTTCGATTTACACTCATTCTAAACAATTTCATTAAATATTCTACTGGAAACACAAAAATATAGAATTTTTCAGCACTTTTTGAGCTCTAATTCATTTAGTTTCGTAGTAAATCTTTTCAAAATTCATACTTTAATTATAAAATAATTAATTTGTACTTAAATGATTAACATATTTAATTTTAATTATTTTTGTAATAAATTTTCACAAAATTTTTTTATTTTCGACAATTTTACACAAAAAGTGAAAATTGGCTCGGTAGACACCTCAAAAGGCTTAAACTATTGGGGTAATTTTTGCATCAAGTGCTCTAAGAGCAAGACTGAATATTTTTCCAGCCAAGGATGGTCCAAATGATGATTATTTTATTTACTTTATATTTAATTTTTATCCAAAATTTATTGGGTTAAAACTTAATATAAAGCTTGAAGGAAAAAGTGGTCCAATATGCTAAATATAGAAGACTGATCCACCAAGCAAATTGGTAGTCCAAAATCGTCCCTAGAGTTGATCCAATTAGTTGATTTTTTTTTATTTTTATTGTAGCACCCCTAACCCATATCTGTCACCGGAGAAGGGTTACGAGGCATTACCTATCATAGAACAAATTAAACAGACATTCATTTCAAAACTAATCATCTAATAAAATTTTAAAGCAATATAACATGCTTCGATTCTATAATTCATACAATTTCCAAATTAATATTCAATCATTATAACCAGGGAATTGTGGCAATCGAATGCTTAACTTATAACCAAGTATATTTCATATCATATACCAATCATATATTAAGACATCCACTCATATAAATATAATTCATTAGCTACCTTTCAAAAACACTATTTATAAATATGCACTTCTTCACTATTTACTAAGTCAAGCCAAACCACATATATAAGGCATTTTTTAAACACAAACATTTAACTTAACAACTTAACCTTTAATAATCGAATCACGAACAAACTTGTCATAAGCATATAAAGGTATATTTTACCTATTGTTATCCAAATATACACACCCCTTTACCATTTCCAAAATACATATGCAAAGCCAATCTTTTAACTATATATTCGGTCATAAAATTTATTCTTCGATAATTAAACCAATTACACAATTTAACTCAAAACTAATTTTACCATTTATAACCGTACCTAAATGACCATCAAATAAATTACAAAACATATTCATACTTTAACATTTCAAACCGTACCTTAACAAACAATATGCAAGCTATCACATATACATAACCTAGCTTATATGAGAAAATGTATTATATCAAAACACATCATTTACCATTTATCTCACTTAAGCCGAATTTTACAATCAACCACCACACAAAATATACCACAAATCATACTTCCAAAATGAGCTACTTTCATGGCCGATTATATTTCATCATTTACACATCTCATTTCCAAATCATATAACCAACATCACAAACATATTTAACATGAAACATACCTCCAAGTTAAGTTTATTATATGACCATATATATACATACCAACATTAGTATCATGATCAACCCATTTCCGCATGGCTTATATATATACACATACCAAAATCAACATATCCAAATATAATCTAGCCTATACATGCCATAGGTTCAAAAATTCAGCTTATAAAGTACCGAGAACAGTTGATAGTGTGATAAAATTCACTAACGATCCCCGAGCTCGTAACTTGACTCCAAAATCTATAAAACAGAGGCAAACATACACACAGAGTAAGCTATCATAGCTTAGTAAGTCATAAGAAAATAAAAAAACTCAATGACATAATCAACTCAATTTAGTCAAACCAATTTATAATAACATAATCACATTAAATCTCAAGCTTAAAGTTTCATATACAACATATACTTTCATATATAAATTTTACCTTGGCCCAATATACATATATCTATTATCAAAGTATCATTCAATTTCAAAGCCATAATATCATTTTATAACCGAATGTCAACACACTCATATGAAAATACTAATGAATCCAACTTTAATATCACATACTTATTCATAACATGTGGCCGAATATAATTCACTAATACATATATATTTACATTAGCATCATGATTAATTTGCATCATATATCAAATAACCAACTTACCTTATTTTCAAATAGATAATCCAATATCACATACCTGATCACTTTAGCTCAATTTACACATTCGATCACAACTTATCATTGCCCGTTGAACCATTCAGAATTGAGTAGGATACTCGGATAATTACACATATCGTACAATGCCAACGTCCCAGACATAGTCTTACATGCCATCACATATCATGTCACTATCCCAGACAGGGTCTTACACGAATCAAATACGATGCTAATGTCCCAGACATGGTTTTACACGTAATCACATATCAATGCCAACGTCCCAAACGTGGTCTTACACAAGAACACATATCGAAAATCCTATGTCATGACATATGTATCCTAGCTATTCCTAAGGTTCGTACTGGACTTTCGAACGTTATAACTTGGTTGAATCGAACTCGTACACATAGATTTCAAGCTTATACATATTTAGCTTCCACATATATATTATCACATTATTCATTTCAGCATATATAGTTCATATTTAATCAAATAAATCAGATCTATTTTGTAACACCCTTAACCCGCAACCGTCGCTGGAATAGGTTAAAAGGCATTACCGGACTTATAATAACATTCAGAACAATCATTATCAAATAATCATATCATTACAGTAAATTTCATTCATTCACATTCAATGAGAACTTAAATCGAGCATAGAAAGCCTAACTCATGCATTCGAGACCAATTTGATAACATATAAAAGTTTCAGAAACTTAGAAAAATTTTCAACTTTTAAAAGGTCACACGCTCGTGTGAACAGGCCGTGTGCCTCACACGGCATTAGACACGCCTGTGTACCAGGCCGTGTGAAAATTGGGGAGGCTACTGACTTGGCCACACTGCCAGCCACACGCTCGTGTGCGAGCTGTGTGCCTCACACGGCCAGTAGACACGCCCATGTGTCTAGGCCGTGTCTAAACTGTAGGGTATACTGACTTTAATTCGTTGGGTACCCCAGGGGACACACGACCGTGTATGTGACACCCCAAACTCGGTCCGGACATTATGGCTGAACCTGTCGTGTCATATTGAAGTGTTTTAGCGAAAACCTTACTTTCATTGAAAACCCTTCCTTGAAAAATAATATGAAACCTTAATAAACTTATTAAACTCTCTTTTCAATCACAAAAACCTGTTTATAACATATGATTTTATGAAAACCTATCATTTTTATATTTAGTTGCGGAAATGTAGTGTATAAAATAAACTATGGTTTAGCAAATCCATGTTCAACTTCTCGTAATTACGACGCATAAAAATAATAATTCAAATAATAATAAGAAGGAAGCCTTATTACATTCCGGTCCGAAAAATACTTAATAAAATACAGAACTTATATGCTTTTAAAAGAGAAACAAGTCCAAGTTGTCTTGCTAGCTGGCCACCCGGAGTCCCTCCAAACATCGGACCTTTTACTGAGCATCACCTGAAAATAAAATAAAAGAGGGGGTGAGTTTTCGCAAACTCAGTGTGTACAACCCTCGACGAGCAACAATCAGTCAATATTCACCACACATTAAACATGCAATGCAATGCAGTGCAATCCCATCCCAATAATCCATCCGCTACACACCAGCTCCATCCCCCGATATACATCATTTGGGGATATAAATATCGACCCACCCAACCAATACACATCCATGGTAGCCCGGTTGCAGAACCACCTTCATTTATACATTGGGCTTAAAAGCCGTCAGTGGATCCACGATTGTCAAGCAACCATGCGATCCTCATATACTTCCTCTGTTCTATAATACCCAACCCATATGCAACCAAAGCAGAATATCATATGTATGCAGCAGATATGCGTGTCATATCCATAAAACTAACATTCAACACATAGGGGTATTTTGGTCATCTTCGCCCTTAGGGGCATATTGATAATTTTCCCATTATTACGATTTTGACTTACCTTGGCCCGTTAACAAATCCCGTGAGCTAAGATGAACGAATGCTATGCACCAGGTAAGATTCCAGAGAAGAGGAGGTGAGTCATGAAGATCGCTTTAGTACCAAGCTCTCCCTAGATCCAATCCTAGTCATGTATATACCCGTTGCCATACCTTAACCCTATGAATTGTCCACGGTCGCATTAAATTAATTAAGTTTTATGTAGTCATCATATACTAGACCCAAAACCCCTTACAAAGCCCAGAAAAATTCACATACCTGTATATGGCCCACCAGACCCAATTATATCCACATGGCCCCTTAGGCCCAAATCACATTTATATGGCCATTTAGGCCCAAATCACATTTATATTCATGATCACATCCGGATTTCTATCACATAGCATCAACGATCAATTTTTAGCCTATTATAGGCCCAACAGCCCATTGGACCCATTAAGCCTATTCTGGCCCAGTTGGCCAATTCACAGCCCAAGTCTATGGAGTCGCCCATGGGCCTCAGGAAACCTGTCGGCTTCCCCCTTACGAGTGTTCGCACACTCGCAAGCCTACCATGGCCATACTTTCAACTTTTTGGCATTTCGACTTTTCGACATTTTAGCTTTTCGGCATTTCGGCATTTTGGGATTTTCCGATCTAATGTGTGTGTGCAATGTATGTACACACCTGGTAAGCAAGCGTGCTGCGATTCCTTAGTCACCAACCTACAAACGATATCACCCTTCAATTAATCGTATGCTTAATACATATTTTACCCAAAAACCGAAACCTCACCTTAACCTTACCTTGAACACCAATCCCTAATAGCTTTTCCTTGATCACGTACTCCCTAGATCTACATTAATCTTACTCATTAAAACCAAATACTAGGGGGCTAGCATCCAACATAATTCACCCCCTTATCTCACTTAAGACCATTCGGCCAACCTTAGCCAATAAGATAGGAATACTTACCAAAACCGCAAAACATCTAAGGAGCAATTCGCCAGAGAGCTAAAATCCGAGATCCGATACTAATTCCCTACCAAAGTTGATTAAAAAGAGTGAGGGAGGAGAGTAATTGATATTAAAAATACTAACCAAAAAAGAGATAAGGTACTTACCCCAAAAGAGTAATTGGCCCAAGGGAGATTCGACTTTTCAGCTTTCAAACTAATATGGTGAATAAGGTTTATTTGGCACAAATTAAAGAAGAAGGTAGAAGAAGGAATCGGCTAACCTAAAGGGTAAATCAAAAGAGATCTGAGGAGAGAATGAATGACAAAAGAATCAGCTAGCAAAGATGGAAAAGCCAATCGGCACTAAAGAAAAAAATAAAGAATTTGGCAATAGCCTAGGATCCCAAACTCAGCACATATTTATAGCCTCTAGCCAAATTGCCTGACCCTCAATTCCCATTTTAGCTCCATCACTTCCCCCTTCTCAGCTCCTCTTTTTTCTCCCTGATAATTCCCCAAACTATTTCCTAAATTTTCTCTTCTGAACACTCCCCTTAGAGTCCATCTTCACGCCACTTCCAACCTTCTAGAAGGCCAAAATTAAACTCCTAAATAATACTAAGCTAGGATTTGAACCTCGAACCTTCTTGCTAGCCACTAATGCCACCTCCCTACACCCTAAGTGGCGTCACTTAGCCATTCCTCCACCTAGATGTTTGATGCCATTTTCCCTATCTTTATTAAAAGCCCAACTACTCCCAACCTTAATTCTTTTAATAATTAAATTAAAATTCCTCCACCACAAAACTCGAACTGAGAACTTCTTCAACAAACCTAGACACTTAAAATTCCTTAAACCCTTAAAGCCAACATGTCTTTTGTCATTTTCTTGCTCAGCTAAAAATCTTATGAAACCCAAGTCCCAAAGCCCAATTCATCTAGTCCCAAAATTTGAGGCGTTACAACTCTACCCCCTAAAAGAAATATCATCCTCGAAATTCCCAACTATTAGTACAGTTGCATAACATAGACTACCACACCACGCTCCTACTATGTACTCTAATTCAAAACTAAGGAAATAGCACATTATGGATAAAGTACATACCAATATTCGCCTCTAGAGCGTCTCTGTCCTCTCGATGATGTGCTGCATAGACTAACGCTGGCTGTTTCGCCTCAGCATGACCAATACCTCTGCCCAGTGCTCCACGGCCCAAACCATTTCCACCCCTGGCTTGACCAAGGCCTCTAGGTGGCTGCTGACCACCCCTCAGTGGCTGAGCACCACTTTGACCCACTACTGGAACTCGACCCAGTATTCTAGGGCAATCCCTGATCCTATGCTCTATAGACCCATAAGATAAACAAGCTCTCGTCCTCTTCCAACACTCACCTACATGACCTTTCCCACAACCAGCACAAGGTGGCACCCCTGGGTTAACAACAAGGGGCCCTGTTCTAACTGGCCCATTATCTCTGGCCCGAGCCTTAGGCCTCTCTCCAACACCAGGAGTCTCAGTCTCCCTTTTATTCTTACCAATTTCTTTTTCCCGATTCAGGCACTCAGTGCGCTTTACCTCCTCCTTTATCTTTACTTTCTTCACCAATTCCAAGAAAACTCATTCCCTTTGTGGAGCTATCAATACCCTGAGGCTATCTCTGAGTCCATCCTCAAACCTAACACAACGCTCATAGTCCATTGCACCATAACTCTTGCATACCTACTAAGGCGTAGAAATTCCGCCTCATACTCCGCCACAGATTTGTTTCCTTGTGTCAAGTTCAAGAACTCCTTCCTTCTAGCGTCCACGTAACTCGCACCTACATACTTCTCTTGAAATGCCGCCTTGAAGAACTCCCACGTGACCCGCTCAGGTTGGGTGCCCTCTTTCACTGTTAGCCACCACTGGTAAGCTTCTTCCTTAAGTAGTGACACCGCCCCTTTCAGCTTTTGTTCAGGTGAAAAGTCTAAATCCCCCATTATCCTTTCTGTGGCCTCCAATAGTATTCAACCACATTAGGAGCCACACCAGCCACGCCCTTAAAGATCTCAGCCCTATTTGCACGAAGTCGCTCCAGAATGGACCCCCGATTTCTCGCGCCATTATTGGGCCCAACGACCCTCTACAAAATCCTTAGCATTGCCTGTGATAATGCATTTTCTCCCGCGAACCGATCATACGATCCATTCCCAGCTACAGGTGAGGTCGGAGCCTCTTCTACTCCAACATTGGGCATATGGCTCAATGCCGACAATTCAGCCCTGATACTTCGGCGGCCTCGGCCATGGCCTCTTGCACCTCTTCTAGCACTCATCATCAGTTCACGTCTTTTCTGGATTAGAAATTTTATAGGGTTTTAGTTAGTTTCAATATCTAACCTGATGTTTTATGAAAGTATTTTAAAGAGAAGGTTGTTTTCGTAAATCCTCTACAGTTTCAAGATCCTACGGGCTTCAGTTCCACTCTAACATGATAATCTAAAGTAACCCTCTAACTATCTATTGTATAACAATTTAAACAGGCTTAAGAACAAAAGAACTTACTTGGTTCGACGTTGGAGACTCAGTGTGCCGCTCAGCAAGACTTCCCTTTTTCCTAAACATTGTGATTCAATCAATTTTTTTTAAACACAAAAAGAAATCAAGTAATAAGGCCCACTTCACAGCCCGTGTTTTGCAACCTGGCTCTGATATCACTAAATGTAACACCCCAAACTCGACTCGGACATTATGGCCGAACTTGGCGTGTCACATTGAAGTGTTTTATCGAAAACATTGTTTTCATTAAAAACCCTTCCTTGAAAAATAATATGAAACCTTAATAAAGTTATTAAACTCTCTTTTCAATCACAAAAACCTGTTTATAACATATGATTTTATGAAAACCTGTCATTTTGAAATTTAGTTGCAGAAACGTAGTATATAGAATAAACTATGGTTTAGAAAATCCATGTTCAACTTATCATAATTACAACGCATAAAAATAAAATCCAAATAATAATAAGAAGGAAGCCTTATTACATTTCGGTCTGAAAAATACTTAATAAAATAAAGAGCTTATATACTTTTAAAAGATAAACAATTCCAAGTTGTCTGGCTAGTTGGCCATCCAGAGTCCCTCCAAACATCGAACCTTCTACTGAGCATCACCTGAAAATAAAATAAAAGAGGGGGTGAGTTTTCGCAAACTCAGTGTGTACAACCCTCGACGAGCAACAATCATTCAATATTCACCACACATCAAACATGCAATGCAATGTAGTACAATCCCATCCCAATAATCCATCTGCTACACACCAGCTCTGTCCCCCGATACACATCATGTGGGGATATAAATATCGACCACCCAACCGATACACATCCATGGTAGCCCGGTTGCGGAACCACCTTCATTTCTACATTGGGCTTAAAAGCCGTCGGTGGATCCACTATTGTCAAGCAACCATGCGATCCTCATATACTTCCTCCGTTCCATATTTCCCAACCCATATGTAACCTAAGCAGAATATCATATGTATGCAGCTGATATGCACGTCATATCCATAAAACTTACATTCAACACATAGGGGTATTTTGGTCATCTTTGCCCTTAAGGGCATTTCGGCAATTTTCCCATTATTACAGTTTTCACTTACCTTGGCCCGTTAACAAATCCCGTCAGCTAAGATGAACAAATACTATGCACCAGGTAGGACTCCAAAGAAGAGGAGGTGAGTCATGAAGACCGCTTAAGTACTAAGGTCTCCCTAGATCCAATCCTAGACATGCATATACACGTTACCACACCTTAACCCTATGACTTGTCCACAGTTGCTTTAAATTAATTAAGTTTTATGTAGTCATCATATATTAGACCTAAAACCCCTTACAAAGCCTAGACAAATTCACATACCTGTATATGGCCCACTAAACCCAATTATATTCACATGGCCCATTATGCCCAAATCACATTTATATGGCCCTTTAGGCCCAAATCACATTTATATTCATGCTCACATATGAATTTCTATCACATAGCATCAATGCTCAATTTTTGGCCTATTATGGGCCCAACAGCCCATCGGGCCCATTAAGCCTATTTTGGCTCGATTAGCCAATTCAGAGCCCAAGTCCATGGAGTCGCCTATGGGCCTCAAGAAACCTGTTGCCTTCCTCCTTACAAGTGTTCGCGCACTCGCAAGCCTACCGTAGCCAAACTTTCAGCTTTTGGACATTTTGGCTTTTCGGCATTTCAGCTTTTCAAAATTTCGGCATTTTGGGATTTGCCAATCAAATGTGTGTGTGCAGTGTATGTACACACCTGGTAAGCAAGCGCTCTACGATTCCCTTCATCACCAACCTAAAAATGATATCACCCTTCAATTAATCGTATGCTTATTACATATTTTACCCAAAAATCGAAACCTCACCTTAACCTTACCTTGAACACCAATCCCTAATAGCTTTTCCTTGATCACGTACTCTCTAGATCTGCATTAATCTTACTCATTAAAACCAAATACTAGGGGACTAGCATCCAACATAATTCACCCCCTTATCTCACTTAAGACCATTTGGCCAACCTTAGCCAATAAGAGAGGAATACTTACCAAAACCGCAAAACACCTAAGGAGCAATTCGGCAGAGAGCTAAAATCCGAGATCCGATACTACTTCCCTACCAAAGTTGATTAAAAAGAGTAAGGGAGGAGAGTAAGCGGTATTAACAATACTAGCTGAAAAAGAGGTAAGGTACTTACCCCAAAAGAGTAATCGGCCCAGGGGAGATTCGACTTTTCAGCTTTCAAACTAATATGGTGAATAAGGTTTATTTGGCACAAATTAAAGAAAAAGGGTAGAAGAAGGAATCGGCTAACCCAAAGGGTAAATCAAAAGAGATCTGAGGAGAGAAATAATGTCAAAAGAATCAGCTAGCAAAGATGGAAAAGCCAATCAGCACTAAAAAAAAATGAAGAATTTGGCACTAGCCTAGGATCCCAAACTCAGCACATATTTATAGCCTCTAGCCAAATTGCCTGACCCTCGATTCCCAATTCAGCTCCATCACTTCCCCCATCTCATCTCCTCATTTTTCTCCCTGATAACTCCCCAATCTATTTCCTAATTTTTCTCTTCTAAACACTCCCCTTAGAGTCCATCTTCACGCCACTTCCAACCTTCTAGAAGGCCAAAATTAAACTCTTAAATAATACTAAACTAGGATTCAAACCTCAGATCTCCTTGCTAGCCACTAACGCCACCTTCCTACACCCTAAGTGGTGTCATTTAGCCACTCTTCCACCAGGCTTTTTGATGTCGTTTTCCCCTATCTTTATTAAAAGCCCAACTACTCCCAACCCTGATTCTTTTAATAATTAAATTAAAATTCCTCCACAACACAACTCGAACCCAGCACTTCTCCAACAAACCTAGACACTTCAAATTCCTTAAACCCTTAAAGCCAACATGTCTTTTGTCATTTTCTTGCCTTCTCAAAAATTTTATGAAACCCAAAGCCCAATGCCCAATTCATCTAGGCCCAAAATTCAGGGCGTTACAGTGTAACATGACCGTGTGTCACACACGGCTGAGACACACGCCCGTGTCTCTGCTCGTGTGGACAAAAATAGGCCATTTGAATACCTAATTTGCCACCTCAATTTGGGTCAACCTACAAGCACCAAACCAGTCATATATGCACAACCATTTTAGCCAATATCTATGTAACACCCCTATCCCGTAACCATCGCTGGAATAGGTAAGGAGCATTTCCGGACTTGTAACTAATGTCAGAACCGTAAAATTTTGAACTTTTTCTTGAAATAAAGATCATTCATTTAAATAAGTATTAAGCACAGCCAGGGATAAAATTAAACTTCTCTAAGTAAACATTCAAAAGATGCCATTTTCGCATGGCTTATATACATTAACCAAAATATTCTTCCGCCACTAGTCTATTCTATACATGCCATAAAATAATTCAAAACATAACAGTAACAAGCAGTGGATAGTGATAGTGTGACTAGTTGCTGACGATCCCCGAGCCTGTAGCTTCCAAATGAGATCTATAAAACAGAGGAAACAAAGTAAACGGAGTAAGCATTACAATGCTTAGTAAGTTTTAAGTAGTGTCAACAGATAATAATCAAATTATAACATAGTTGTTCGTATTTTTATTTCACTCTTCCTTCGGGCATACTATCCCTTTACCGAATATGCACATCTCATCATATACAATAGGCAGATAAACTTTCACATAAAAGTGAGCTCATGTGACATAGATATATTGTATAATTTCACATAATCTCTCACACTGATCCGATGTCACATAATCATAAGAATAGTCTCATAGATTGCTCACGTATGCATCACATAACTGCCTTATGATTTAGTTTAAATCAAGCTCACATATAAACTTGGAGTACATACCTGTTTAACCTTTCGCATTGAATATATTTATAAGCAATTCTTATTGCGAAGTCTTATAGCTTTAAACTCTACTCGGATTATCAGCAAGACCTTTAGCTCAGATGAAGTCTCCACACGAAGTCAGCGGGTCTTAACCCAGACATAGTCACCACTTATGGTCTCTGGTCTTTAATCTCGGGTTTACATCATAGAGTTTCATACATATTTATTCATATGTTGCAACATTCACATCGACTATCATATTTGTAATTCATTTACCTCATCAAATATCTAATAAAACACACCTTCCGCCGTTTGTCATTTGGCCACAGTATATATATACACATCTCATACATTTCTCACATTAGCCATTTGGCTTTACCACATATCCATCTCATACACATTTCGCATTAACCATTCAGCTTTCCCACATATATACACTTCCACGTTCATCATATTGGCCATTCGGCCTTATCACACATATGCATGTTCACATTCATCACATTGGCCATTCGACCTTATCACATATATACATGTTCACATTCATCACATTGGCCATTCGGTCTTATCACACAAATGCATGTTCACATTCATCACATTTGCCATTCGGCCTTAGCACACAAATGCATGTTCACATTCATCACATTTGTCATTCGGCCTTAGCTCATATATACACATTCACATCCATCACATAAAATCCTAAATCAAAATATAAATTTTCATGTATTCACATCACAATTATCCAAATATACTTCACATACCACATATACTTTCACTTTGTCTTGGCTGAATCTACATCTATCATTTTCCAATGAATAATTCAATTTCAAGCCATACTATCATTTCATATTCGAATACTTATAAACTTATAATTTCACAAATTTTAATATCAAAGATCCATCTAACACTCATATATCATTTTATAATATCACAATTTAGAATTCACGTATGGGTTTAATCAATAGCTTATGAGCAACTAAAACAAGTTTTATCCATGTTTACAACATAACCACAAATTCTCTACAAGCTGTTTCCCTGAGCAACAGTCGTTAAATTATTTGTAACTGGGGTTACGAAATTCCAAATTATGTGCCGCTAATTTTCCATGAAAATAGACTCGTATATCCTCTATCCACAAAATTTTAAGAATTTTTGGTTTGGCCAATCAATACCAGATTTTTCTCAAAGTTTCCCCTATTTTACTGCTTGACTACTCTGACTACTCTTCACTAAGAATTTAATTTCTCATTTTACAGAATTCAAAATGTGTTTTCATTTATTTTGTTTGAAATTAGACTCATTAAGGAGTCTAAGTATAAAATTTTATCTTATAATCATTTTTTTACGATTTATAATGATTTTCCGAATACTGAACAGGGGATTTCGGAGCCATTCTGACTCTGTCTCACACAACTTTGAAAATCTCATTATCGGCAACCCCTTTACTTACACGATTTTTTGTATACAAAACTAGATGCATCAAGATTTAATTACATAATTTATTCAGCCTTTATCTCAACTCCCACAATTTATGGTAATTTTTCCAAAACACGCTACTGCTACTGTCCGTAGCAGATTTATACAATTTACTCTGTAAAGTTCTCATTCACATATTTAAAACATAATATCATATATGCCGTCATTTAGAAAAGACCTTAACGTATATACATAATTCATATTCATCCCGTTTTAAAACTTAAAATTTACAAAGGAATCAAACTCAATTACTTAAGAACTTACCTCGGATGTTGTCGAACGATTTCAACGGCTATTCGATCACTTTTTCCTTTCCCCCATCCGACTTTGATCCTCTAAGCTCTTGAGCTAAATCAAACAATTTACTTCCCAAATCAAACATAGTCATACGGCATCCATGTACATTTTAGAACCAATTCACTTGAATTAATTGCCCACTTAAGTCTCTCATCATTTCATTTTCAAATTTGTATATTTGGTAAGTCACATTAGACCATTATACATATAGCTTTGATACATTTTATACTAGCCGAAATGTACCATCAAGATATGCTTTACTCAAATAATTTACCTTGGCCGAACATGTACAATGTTTTGTAGCTTAATAATTATAATATAACATCAAGTACTTATTTTACTCATGTGGCCGATTATATACTTAATACATTCTACAAATATGGTTACTTGTATTGACTAAATACCATTGTGTTTCAAGTTCAAAACTCGGCTAATACACCTATATACACTAGTAATGAAATACTAACATTTGCACTTCACCTTAATAGCTAGCTTAGCAAACCTTAATTTAACATATAATTGTTCATAACACAATTAAAGCATCCTCTCCATTCCATCAATTCAAAACACATACATTACTCAATAATATTCAAAATCATATTTGGCCTTAGTACACACTTGTTAGCCGATTTTTCTCCATTTAGCAACTAATGCACATATGTGCTCATTTGTTAGACTCTACTTCACCTAACTACCATTTCTCATCCAAATAACATGAACAACAACCATATTTCTCTTCTACTTCCTACCATGGCCGAATGCTCAAGACACCATACCATTTCAAATTTGGTCATGGGTTAAGCAAAGAGCTTAATGACTAACTCAAAAAAATGCTAGAAATCCAAGAATCATCCTTGAACTTACCTTGATTTAGCTAACCACCATAGCTGAATTTTTTTCCAAGCTTTTTCTCTTCTAGTCACAGCAATGAGGAGCAAAGATGACAACTTTGGTTTCTCCTCCCATTACCACATGTTTTATTATTCTTAATTCCTTATTTTATTTTGTAAACTAATAATGCTAATAGAAAATACATATTTTCATCCATGACCCATACCATGGCCGGCCACTACCTATTATAAATGGAAATTTGACATGCAAACCCCTCATTTTTATAACATGCATTAATAGGTCCTTATAGATTAACCTATCACATTTCAAAAGTGTCACACATAAGCCCTATTAACTAAATTCACATGCAATTAACTAAATCGAAGCTTAAAACTTTCACACACTCATATTCACATATTTTAGACAATAAATATTATACTCAAATACTTTGGTGACTCGGTTTAGCGGTCCCGAAACCGCTTTCCGACTAGGGTCAATTTAGGGCTATCACAATCTATACCAATGTGATAGCCCTAAAGTGACCCTAGTCGGAAAGCGGTTTCGGGACCGCTAAACCGAGTCACCAAATTATTTGAGTATGATATTTATTGTCCAAAATATGTGAATATGAATGTGTGAAAGTTTTAAGCTTCGATTTAGTAAATTGCATGTGAATTTAGTCAATAGGACTTATGTGTGACACTTTTGAAATGTGATAGGTTAATCTATAAGGATCTATTAGTGCATGTAATCAAAAGGGTGGACTTGCATGTCAATTTTCCCCCCTAATTAGTAGTGGTCGGCCATGAGCATGAAGGTGGACAAAATGTTATGGCTAAAAAACATGTCATGAACATGTTGGGTTAATGCTTTATGTTAGGAAAAATAAAATAAGGAGTATGGGCAATAAAATAATAATGGGAAGGTAAATGATGATGAAAAACAAAAGAAAGAAAAAAAGCTCTCATGTTGTTCTTGGCCGAATAGAAGAAAGAAAAAGAAAGAAAAAAAGCTCACATGTTGTTCTTGGCCGAATAGAAGAAAGAAAAAGAAGGAAAAAGAGCTTTGAGGAAATCGGCTATGGGGGTTTGCTAGACTAAGGTATGTTTGATGATGTTCCATGAGATGCATGCATGTTTTAGTTGTTAGCTTGAGTTCTACCTAGCCCATGGTCTAAATCTTGCTATGTGATGGAGATGACACTCGGCCATGGATGTATCATTCTTGCTTGGTGTTGATGTTGTGTTGATGAGATATCAAGTTATTTTAGTGACCCAAGTTGAGATTTGGATTTTGGAATGAGTAAGGTTTTCGGCTATGGTAATTATAAGGGTGATGGATGTTGTTTCATGCTAAATCTAGATGAACAATGTTAGTGCTTATATCTCGATATCTATGAATTTCTTTCTTGGTTTTACCTCAAACCCATGAAGTATTTTTAATTGGTGTTGTTAGAGGTTTCGGTCATGGGATTATAAGCTTGTTAGTTTTGATGGTGAAATTTATGCCTTGTAAAGGTAAATGGTTCAAAGGAACATTCGGCCATGATGTAAAAATTATGGTGAAGTGATGTTAAATGCTTTGAATATTGAATATATATATATTGTTATAAGTTGAATTTAAGGTTTGCTAAATTGTCTTTGTCATTGCCGAATGTGTGTATAGTTAAAGAGAATTTGTTTAAGTGCTTAGTTAATTGATATTGAGTTAATGATATGTGTATTCGGTCATAAAGTTGCACATGAGGAAATGTTAGAATAATGGTATTAAATTGCTTAATGTGATTAAAAATGCGTATGACCATTTTGTATTTGAGCTAAAGGTGGCCATATGACTTATCAAATTCATTGTCATATTCGGCCATAAGCTAGCATAATGAGACTTTAATAAGTTAAATTTTTTTGAATTAGCTCAAGAGCTTAGAGGACCAAAGTTGGATAAGGGAAAGGAAAAAGTGATCGAATAGCCGTCGAAATCATTCGACAACATCCGAGGTAAGTTTTCGAGTAATGAAACTTAGATTATGATTCGATTAGATTATGTTATAAGCAAATGAAATTCATGCCCTTGTATGTAGCTATTGAGCCGAAAATGATAATGCTTGATAAGTGAATTGTGTTTGAATTCTAGTTATGAAAATGAAATATTGATGTGTCATGATTTATTGATATGTGCATGGATATTCGGATTGATAACCGGGCTAAGTCCCAAAGGCATTTGTGCTAGTGACTACTTCCGGGCTAAGCCCGAAGGCATTTGTGCGAGTTACTATATCCGGGCTAAGTCCCGAAGGCATTTGTGCGAGTTACTATAACCGGGCTAAGTCCCGAAGGCATTTGAGCTAGTAGCTATATCCGGCTAAACTCTGAAGGTACTTGGTTTGGGAATGAGCGATCTTGCTGTAAATTTCAAATTAATACGCTCATAAAATCCAAACGATAAGGTATGGTTCGTATATGCATCGGAAAAGTCGATTCGTTTTAAATAGTATTCGTTCAATTGATTAACGAATTTTCGGCCTTTAGTTAGGTTTGATACCTTGTGAATGAATATATTGATTGAAGCGTGAAGTAAGTATGTTTATGAGAATGTGCATATATGAAGTTATCCATTTCGCCATATGAATGTTATACCTTAGCCGAAACTAATTTCATTATTTAAAACTTACTAAGCATTAAATGCTTACTCCGTTTCTTTGATTCTCTATTTTATAGATTTTGGTTCGTCAGCTATCGGACTCGGGATTGTCGAAGTCGAAGTCGTCCACACTATCAAAGCCCCCTTGGTACACTTTTGATTGAACCCTGAAATGGCATGTATAGGACTACCCTTTTTGTTGTTGGTCATGTACCCTTTGGTTTTGTAAAATTTGGATAGCCATGCGAAAATGGCTTATATACACTTTGAGCATAGCATTATAATCGTCTTGTATGTTGTTTATTGAGAGGTATGGAAATGTTTGGTAACGATTAGCCATTGGGAATGGTTAATTATGATTATTTTGATGCTATGTATGACAAACTCTAGTTGATTCATGGAAAACCATGAAATAGGTAAGGTTTACCTTAAAAAACAGATGCTGACAGCAGCAGTGGTGTGGATTTGAAAAATCACTAAAAATATTAAGAATGGAATTAAATAGTGAATAAATTATTTAATCTAACCTTGATGAATCTAATTTCATATGGAAGAAACGAAACGGTCATATGAGTCGTATTTTAAGATATATTTAAGTTTTTGTGGGACAGGGCCAGAGCGATTTCTGGATCCCCTGATCTGACTTTGGAAATTCATTATAAATTAACCAGAGATAATTAGAAGTCATGCCATATATGTATAGATTCCATTTTGAGTCTAGTTTCATTAGAAAGAAACGACATAAGTATTGAAGCGTTGTACAGGGAGATATATAAGTCGTAATACATGAAGGTCAGAGCAGTCAAACCCTGTAACAGGGGAGACTTTAACTAATAAACTGTACTAATTTTCCAAACAAAAAATTCTTGAAAACAATTTGTAGATTGATATATGAGTCTAGTTTTAGGGAAAATTTACGAAACTGATTTTCGAGTTTTGGAACTCAAGATATGATTTTTAAGGTGACTGTGACGCAGTTAGCCAGCTAGTCTGGAAATTTTTGAAATGGACTGTAAAAATAAGGGAATTAAGTCTGTTAACCCCTCATGTCCGACTCCGGCAACGGTCTCGGGTACGGGGTGTTACAATTTTATTGGTATCAGAGCTATGGTTTAGTCGATTCTAGGACTACCGTAATACGTTTGGGTCTAGCTATACATGCCATTTTGTGATTATTTGATAGTGTGGTGATTTCTGACATTTGCAAATGTGTTTATTTATAGTAATGGATCCCGATCCCGACCGAGCGGTAGATGATGATCTTGAGAGTGTAGCGCCTGCTCCCGCACAAGGGACAGCGCCGGCGGACTCTCAACCTATTTCTAGCAATCCGAATGATGAGGCCAGGCAAGCTTTTTATAGCGTGATGAATGATTGGTTTAACCAATACATTCGAACTAATACGGCTGTTCCACAACCTCCATTCCCGACTAATGCCACCCCCGCACCTACAATACCTCCGGCAACCGACCAAATAAGGTCAAATAAGCCCTCAGTTGACAGAATCTGAAAACACGGGGCTACTGAATTTAAAGCTACGGACAACGATGATGCTGAGCAAGCTAAATTTTGGTTGGACAACACTATTCGGGTACTCGATGAGCTATCTTGCACACCCGGTGAGTGCCTAAAGTGTACTATCTCCTTGCTATGTGATTCTGCCTACTATTGGTGGAATACGTTGACTTCTGTTGTGCCCAAAGATCAAGTAACTTGGGAGTTTTTCCAAACCAAGTTTCGAAAAAAGTATATTAGTAAGAGATTCATGGATCAAAAATGGAAGGAATTTCTTGAACTTAAACAAGGTTCCATGACGGTTACCGACTATGAACGAAAGTTTGTAAGGCTTAGCTGGTACGCTCGAGAATGCATTTCTTCAGAAGCCGTAATGTGTAAACATTTCGAGGATGGACTGAATGATGATATAAAGCTGTATGTTGGCATTTTGGAAATCTGAGAATTTGTGGTACTTGTCGAGCGAGCTTGCAAAGCCAAGGAGCTCAGTATGGAGAAAAGAAAAGCTGATATGGGAGCAAAGGAGTTTCGTAAGAGGTCTTCAGGGAGGCCCTTTCAACAGTCATCGAAGAAATTTAGAGATGATTTGGGCCGATCTAGAGACACTTCGGGTTTTTCTAGACGAGATCGTGATCGACCCCCTATGAGTGCACGAGTCACTTCGGTCGCCAGTGTTGGAAATGATCGTCGAGACAGAACGGAGTGTCCGTATTGTGATAAATGGCATTCGGGGAGTTGTAGATTCCATGACCGCTCCTGTTACAAGTGCGGATCAGTTGACCACTTTATTAAAGATTGCCCGAGGTTGTCTGAACAGGATGTAAATCAGAGTGGGAAACCTGGTGCTACTACTGCTCGAGGTAGACCATCTAGGAATACGGGCAATGCTAGTGGCGGTCAGAGAGGATCTAGAGATGCTACAACCAGATCTGAGGCTCGTGCTCCTGCTAGAGCTTATGCTATACGTGCACGCAAGGATGCTTCTTCGCCTGATGTTATTACCGGTACTTTCACTCTCTTTGATACTAATGTGATTGCTTTGATTGACCCTGGTTCTACTCATTCTTATATATGTAAAACCTTAGCAACCAGTAAGACTTTACCTGTTGAGTCTACTGAGTTCGTAATTCGGGTGTCAAATCCCTTGGGTCGTTATGTGCTTGTCGACAAAGTGTGTAAGAAATGTCCCTTAGAAATCTGAGGTTACTGCTTTCCGGTCAATTTGATGCTTTTGCCATTTGATGAATTTGATGTTATCCTCGGTATGGATTGGCTAACCGTTCACGATGCAGTTGTAAATTGCAAAAGAAAAACTATCGATTTGAGGTGTGCAAATAATGAGATGGTTCGAGTTGAGTCTACCGACTTGAATGGGTCGCCAGCTGTAATGTCATCGATGTTGGCTCAGAAATATGTAAGAAAGGGGTGCGAAGCATACCTTGCGTATGTACTTGATGACAAAGAGTTAGAAAAGAAGCTTGAATCTGTGCCAGTGGTTTGTGAATACCCGGATGTTTTTCCCGAAGAATTACCGGGTTTACCACCTGTTTGGGAGGTAGAGTTTGGCATTTAGCTTGTACCTGGGACTACACCGATTTCGATAGCTCCGTATCGTATGGCACCAACCGAGTTAAAAGAGTTGAAAGCTCAGTTGCAAGAGTTGACGGATAGAGGTTTCGCTCAACCAAGTTTCTCACCTTGGGGGTGCACCAGTATTGTTTGTGAAAAAGAAGGACGGAACCATGAGGTTGTGCATCGATTATCGTCAGCTGAATAAGGTGACAATAAAGAATAAATATCCGATACCGCGTATTGACGATTTGTTTGATCAACTAAAGGGAGCCTCAGTGTTTTCAAAGATAGATTTGAGATCGAGTTATTATCAGTTGCGAATTCGAGATTCTGATATACCCAAAACTGCTTTCAGAACGAGATACGGTCACTACGAATTCTTAGTGATGCCGTTTGGGCTCACTAATGCCCTCGCGGTATTTATGGATTTGATGAATCGGATTTTCAGACCGTATTTGGATCGGTTTGTAGTTGTGTTTATCGATGATATTTTGGTCTATTCGAGAAATGAAACCGATCATGCTGAACACCTGGGATTAGTGTTGCAAATTTTACGGGATAAGCAATTATATGCTAAGTTCAGTAAGTGTGAGTTCTGGTTAAGAGAGGTTAGCTTCTTGGGTCATGTGGTATCTGCATCGAGTATTCGAGTTGATCCGAACAAAATTTTGACCATACTTAACTGGAAGCCTCCGATAAATATTACTGAGGTTCGGAGCTTTTTGGGACTTGCCGGTTACTACCGACGGTTTGTAAAAGGTTTCTCGATGATAGCCACACCAATAACGAAGCTACTTCAAAAAGATGTTAAGTTCGAATGGACGGAAAAATGCCAGAAAAGTTTTGATCAACTGAAAACTTATTTGACTGAAGCTCCAATTCTAGTGCAGCCCGAATCAGGCAAGGAGTTTGTCATCTATAGTGATGCCTCCCTACTTGGGTTGGGTTGCGTATTGATGCAAGAAGGTCGAGTTGTGGCCTATGCGTCGAGACAATTAAAGCCACATGAGAAAAATTATCCGACCCATGATCTTGAACTAGCTGCCATTGTGTTTGCCTTGAAAATATGGCGACATTACTTATTTGGTGAGAAGTGCCATGTATATTCGGATCACAAAAGTCTCAAATATTTGATGACTCAAAGAGACTTAAATCTGGGACAAAGACGTTGGCTCGAGTTGTTGAAAGATTATGAGCTTGTCATTGACTATCACCCGGGAAAGGCTAATGTGGTTGCGGATGCCTTAAGTCGTAAATCACTGTTTGCTTTACGAGCGATGAATGTACACTTGTCCATTCTATCCGACAATGTGTTAGTGGCAGAATTAAAGGCCAAACCATTGTTGATCCATCAAATTCATGAAGCTCAGAAAGTCGATGATGAATTGGTTGCAAAACGGGCTGAATGTGTTCCGAATACGGAATCAGAGTTTCAAATTGATGATGACGATTGTTTGAGGTTCAGAAGTCGTTTGTGTGTTCCAAGAAATTCAGAACTCATTTCGATGATTCTGAACGAAGCTCATTGTAGCCGAATGTCAATTCACCCAGGGAGTACGAAAATGTACAACGATCTGAGACGTCAGTTTTGGTGGCATGGTATGAAATGAGACATTTCCGATTTTGTTTCGAAGTGTTTTTATATGTCAGCAAGTGAAGGCGGAACATCAAGTGCCTACGGGTTTACTCCAGCCGATCATGGTACCTGAATGGAAATGGGATCGAGTCACGATGGATTTTGTTTCTGGGTTGCCATTGTCGACAAGTAAGAAAGATGTGATTTGAGTTGTTGTTGATAGACTGACTAAGTCGGCTCATTTTATTCCTGTACGTACGGATTTTTCATTGGATAAACTAGCTGAATTGTATGTTTCTCAGATTGTGAGATTACACGGGGTGCCCATTTCTATTGTGTCGGATAGAGATCCGAGATTCACCTCGCTATTTTGGAAGAAATTGCAAGAAGCTTTGGGTACCAAGTTGCATTTTAGCACCGCTTTTCATCCCCAAACCAATGGTCAATCCGAGCGGATAATTCAGATACTCGAGGATATGTTGGGATGCTGCATCCTTGAGTTTAGTGGTTCATGGGAATGGTATCTACCTTTGATTGAGTTCGCTTACAACAATAGTTTTCAGTCAAGCATTAAGATGGCGCCTTACGAGGCTTTGTACGGTCGAAAATGCCGTACACCAATGTTTTGGACCGAGCTCGGTGAAAGAAAAATTTTCGGAGTTGACTTGATTAAAGATGCGGAGTAGAAAGTAAAAATAATTCGTGAAAGTCTGAAGGCAGCATCAGATCGTCAGAAGTCGTACGCGGATTTGAAACGAAAGGACATTGAGTATCAGGTGGGAGATAAAGTGTTTCTTAAAGTTTCACCTTGGAAAAAAATACTCAGATTTGGGCGTAAGGGCAAGTTGAGTCCGAGATTCATTGGGCCGTATGAAATCTCCGAACGAGTTGGTCCAGTTGCATATAGGTTGCTTTTACCCCCTGAACTTGAAAGGATCCACAACGTTTTTCATGTTTCGATGCTTCGACGTTACAGATCTGATCCCTCGCACATAATAAGTCCCTCCGAGGTTGAAATTCAAACCGATATGAGTTATGAAGAAGAACCAATTCGTATCCTAGCTCGTGAAGTGAGAGAGTTGCGAAACAAAAAGGTTCTTTTAGTAAAAGTGTTATGGCTCAAACACGGGATGGAAGAAGCTACTTGGGAACCCGAGAACTCTATGAAAGAACGATACCCAAACTTATTTACCGGTAAGATTTTCGGGGACGAAAATTTCTTAAGTGGGGGAGAGTTGTGACAGCCCTAAAGTGACCCTAGTCGGAAAGCGGTTTCGGGACCGCTAAACCGAGTCACCAAATTATTTGAATATGATATTTATTGTCCAAAATATGTGAATATGAATGTGTGAAAGTTTTAAGCTTCGATTTAGTAAATTGCATGTGAATTTAGTCAATAGGACTTATGTGTAACACTTTTGAAATGTGATAGGTTAATCTATAAGGATCTATTAGTGCATGTAATCAAAAGGGTGGACTTGCATGTCAATTTTCCCCCCTAATTAGTAGTGGCCGGCCATGAGCATGAGGGTGGACAAAATGTTATGGCTAAAAACATGTCATGAACATGTTGGGTTAATGCTTTATGTTAGGAAAAATAAAATAAGGAGTATGGGCAATAAAATAATAATGGGAAGGTAAATGATGATGAAAACAAAAAGAAATAAAAAAAGCTCTCATGTTGTTCTTGGCCGAATAGAAGAAAGAAAAAGAAAGAAAAAAAGCTCTCATGTTGTTCTTGGCCGAATCGAAGAAAGAAAAAGAAGGAAAAAGAGCCTTGAGGAAATCGGCTATGGTGGTTTGCTAGACTAAGGTATGTTTGATGATGTTCCATGAGATGCATGCATGTTTTAGTTGTTAGCTTGAGTTCTACCTAGCCCATGGTCTAAATCTTGCTATGTGATGGAGATGACACTCGGCCATGGATGTATCATTCTTGCTTGGTGTTGATATTGTGTTGATGAGATATCAAGTTATTTTTGTGACCCAAGTTGAGATTTGGATTTTGGAATGAGTAAGGTTTTCGGCTATGGTAATTATAAGGGTGATGGATGTTGTTTCATGCTAAATCAAGATGAACAATGTTAGTGCTTATATCTCGATATTTATGAATTTCTTTCTTGGTTTTACCTCAAACCCATGAAGTATTTTTAATTGGTGTTGTTAGAGGTTTCGGTCATGGGATTATAAGCTTGTTAGTTTTGATGGTGAAATTTATGCCTTGTAAAGGTAAATGGTTCAAAGGAACATTCGGCCATGACGTAAAAATTATGGTGAAGTGATGTTAAATGCTTTGAATATTGAATATATATATTGTTATAAGTTGAATTTAAGGTTTGCTAAATTGTCTTTGTCATTGCCGAATGTGTGTATAGTTAAAGAGAATTTGTTTAAGTGCTTAGTTAATTGATATTGAGTTAATGATATGTGTATTCGGTCATAAAGTTGCACATGAGGAAATGTTAGATTAATGGTATTAAATTGCTTAATGTGATTAAAAATGCGTATGACCATTTTGTATTTGAGCTAAAGGTGGCCATATGACCTATCAAATTCATTGTCATATTCGGCCATAAGCTAGCATAATGAGACTTTAATAAGTTAAATTTGTTTGAATTAGCTCAAGAGCTTAGAGGACCAAAGTTGGATAAGGGAAAGGAAAAAGTGATCGAATAGCCGTCGAAATCGTTCGACAACATCCGAGGTAAGTTTTCGAGTAATGAAACTTAGATTATGATTCGATTAGATTATGTTATAAGCAAATGAAAATCATGCCCTTGTATGTAGCTATTGAGCCGAAAATGATAATGCTTGATAAGTGAATTGTGTTTGAATTCTAGTTATGAAAATGAAATATTGATGTGTCATGATTTATTGATATGTGCATGGATATTCGGATTGATAACCGGGCTAAGTCCCAAAGGAATTTGTGCTAGTGACTAATTCCGGACTAAGCCCGAAGGCATTTGTACGAGTTACTATATCCGGGCTAAGTCCCGAAGGCATTTGTGCGAGTTACTATATCCGGGCTAAGTCCCGAAGGCATTTGTGCGAGTTACTATAACTGGGCTAAGTCCCGAAGGCATTTGTGCGAGTTACTATAACCGGGCTAAGTCCCGAAGGCATTTGAGCTAGTAGCTATATCCGGCTAAACTCCGAAGGTACTTGGTTTGGGAATGAGCGATCTTGCTGTAAATTTCAAATTAATACGCTCATAAAATCCAAACGAAGAGGTATGTTTCGTATATGCATCGGAAAAGTCGATTCGTTTTAAATAGTATTTGTTCAATTGATTAACGAATTTTCAGCCTTTAGTTAGGTTTGATACCTTGTGAATGAATATATTGATTGAAGCGTGAAGTAAGTATGTTTATGAGAATGTGCATATATGAAGTTATCCATTTCGCCATATGAATGTTATACCTTAGCCGAAACTAATTTCATTATTCAAAACTTACTAAGCATTAAATGCTTACTCCGTTTCTTTGATTCTCTGTTTTATAGATTTTGGTTCGTCAGCTATCAGACTCGGGATTGTCGAAGTCGAAGTCGTCCACACTATCAAAGCCCCCTTGGTACACTTTTGATTGAACCCTGAAATGGCATGTATAGGACTACCCTTTTTGTTGTTGGTCGTGTACCCTTTGGTTTTGTAAAATTTGGATAGCCATGCGAAAATGGCTTATATACACTTTGAGCATAGCATTATAATCGTCTTGTATGTTGTTTATTGAGAGGTATGGAAATGTTTGGTAACGATTAGCCATTGGGAATGGTTAATTATGATTATTTTGATGCTATGTATGACAAACTCTAGTTGATTCATGGAAAACCATGAAATAGGTAAGGTTTACCTTAAAAAACAGATGCTGACAGCAGCAGTGGTGTGGATTTGAAAAATCACTAAAAATAGTAAGAATGGAATTAAATAGTGAATAAATTATGTAATCGAACCTTGATGAATCTAATTTCATATGGAAGAAACGAAACGGTCATATGAGTCGTATTTTAAGAGATATTTAAGTTTTCGTGGGACAGGGCCAGAGCGATTTCTGGATCCCCTGATCTGACTTTGGAAATTCATTATAAATTAACCAGAGATAATTAGAAGTCATGACATATATGTATAGATTCCTTTTTGAGTCTAGTTTCATTAGAAAGAAACGAAATAAGTATTGAAGCCTTGTACAGGGAGATATAAAAGTCGTAATGCATGAAGATCAGAGCAGTTGAACCCTGTAACAGGGGAGATTTTAACTAATAAACTGTACTAACTGGCATGACCAAAAATTCTAGAAAAAAACTTGTAGATGGATATATGAGTCTAGTTTCAGGAATAGTTTACAAAACTGATTTTCGAGTTTTTTAACTCAAGATATGATTTTTAAGGTGACAGTGACGCAGTTAGCCAGCTAGTCTAGAAATTTTTGAAATGGACTGTAAAAATAAGGGAATTAAGTCTGTTAACCCCTCGTGTCCGACTCCGGCAACGGTCTCGGGTACGGGGTGTTACAACCAAACCATACTTAATTCATGCTATAACATTACCAATCATTTCAAATCTCAATTCATCAATCAATTCATGCCAAAATTTAACTAAAATCATACCTAAACATATGACCAATACATCATTCAATCAAATACTTAAAACTTACCAAAACTTCTCAACATTGATCATTTCTTTTGGCCAACCAAAACATAGCACAATTTCACATTAGCATCACATATCATATACCATTATCAAACTATAAGTACAAACACAAACTAGCCATATCACATGGCTAAATATGTATATCACGAAACATAATTCCACAACTTCTAGCCTATACATGTCATACTTCAATATATACATTTTCAAAGGTACCAAAATAAGGTTCAATAGTATGGTGACGATCCTCGACGATCCCCGAGCTCACAGTAGCTTCGATATCTATAAAACAATGCAAACACACACAAAGTAAGCTTTCGAAAGCTTAGTAAGCCATATATAAATAAACATATCATTCAAAGCAAATAAGTATCATCAAATCATTTATACTTTGTATACCAATGCTAACACAAATCTCATATTCAAATACTTACCTTCCATTCTCAAATAGGATATACAAAGTAAACATACCTGAATCTGATATGATTTCACAAAGTTATTCATTTTCTCAGAATGCCCGTTTGTACCGTTCAGAAACATAAGGATACGCGGATAGATCGGAAAGTAAATACAATGCCAACGTCCCAGACGTGGTCTTACATGTAATCAAACATCGATGCCACTGTCCCAGATAGGGTCTTGCACGAAATCATACACGAAGCCAATGTCCCAGAGATGGTCTTACACGTAAAACAGAAGTCGATGCCAACGTCCCAAACGTGGTCTTACACGCAAAATAGATATCGGAAATCCTATGTCATGACGTATGTAATCTAACTATTCCTAAGGTTTGTACGAGTCTTTTCAGACGTCGGAACTTTGTCGATACGTTCTCAAATAGCACATGTTTAGCTTGAGCATTCATTCATCACAATTCAATATCATATGAATAATAAGAATTCAATTCAAACACATTTATTGTACATCGACTTACCTCGTAGGGATTTGGATAGATGGAATTGGTTACTCGACGACTTTCGACTTTCCCCGATCTAACTCCGTTTTCTTTAATTCTTGATCTATATAAATATAAATTTGACTCATTTAATCACACATTCATTCAAAACAATCCATAAACACAAATTTAGGGCAATTAGCAATCTAGCCATCACTTTTCACATTTTGACACTTTAGTCCCTAATTCACAAAATCACAAAATACACATAATTTGCATATACTCATGCTTGGCCAAATATTCATACTCTCATACAAGTTCAAACATTTCATTTATTTCACATTTTAGTCCCTCAAAATAACATTTTTACAATTTAGCCCAAATTACTCAATTTCATCAAAAATTCAAAGACAAAACATATAAACACAACATCAAACTTTCATATTTCATCAATTAACAACATAAATCTCATGAATTCATCCATGACACATTTCAAAATGATCAAAAAAATTAGAAATTGAGACATGGGCTTGATAGTATTCGAAGCAACAATTACAATAACGTAGAAATTATTAAAAATCGATCAAAACACATACCTTAATTGAACTTTAACTTAGCCGAACCCTAAATGCTTTTATTTTTTCTCTTTTTCTTTGAATTTCGGCAAGTATGGATGAATAATTATCCATTAACAAGTTTTGTTTTATTATATTAAAATTAATAAACATTTTACCATTTTATCCTTTCATTAAACACTAATAAACCATTATATACAAGGTCATTAAGGTTCACTCAAGCTTACAATGGTCAAATTACCACATAAGGACCTCACAATTAATGAGCCAAATCAAATAGGCACTTTTAACAAACAACAGGAAACTTTTACATTTTACTCGATTAAGTCCTTTTATCAAATTGAACACACAAACAGTTAAATTTTCATACGAAACTTTCACACATGTTCATTCACATATCATAAACACGAAAAATAATATTTAAATATTTTTATAACTCGAATATGTGGTCTCAAAATCACTGTTTCGACTAGGGTCTAAATCGGACTGTTACAATTCTCCCCTTAAAGATTTTTGTCCCCGAAAATCTTACCGTTAAACAGATTCGGTTATTGTCGTCTCATAGCATCTTCAAGCTCCCATGTGGCCTCTTCAATACCATGTCGATGCCACATCACTTTTACTAACAGAATTTTCTTATTTTCGATCTCTTTAACCTCTCGACCTAATATACAGATCGATTTTTCTTCATAAGTCATATCAAATTAAATTTCAATCTTAGACAGAGGAATCACGTGCAAAGGATCAGATCTGTATCGTCGAAGCATCGATACGTGAAGCACATCATGAATCTTTTCTAACTCTAGTGCCAACAATAATCTGTATGCTACCTGCCCAATACGCTCAGTAATCTCATACAGCCCAAAGAACCTTGGACTCAATTTACCTTTTTTACCGAACCGAAGTAATTTTTTCCACGGAGACACCTCCAAAAACACTCTGCCGCTGATCTCAAACTCAGTATCTTTTCTTTTCAAATCCGTATAAGATTTCTGATGATCAGAAGTTGCTTTTAAGCTATTCCGGATCACTTTTACTTTATGTTCAGTTTCTTTTATCAAATCAATTCCATGAATCTTATTTTCGCTGAGCTAATCTAATACAAAGGTGTATGGCATTTGAGACCATATAAAACTTCGTATGGTGCCATTTTAATGCTTGACTAAAAACTATTATTATAAGCGAATTCAATCAAGGGCAAATATTGTTCCCACGTACCTTTAAACTCAAGAATGAAACATCACAACATATCCTCGAGTATCTGAATAATTCGCTCAGATTGACCATCCTTTCGCAGGTGAAAAGTAGTACTGAAGTGCAATTTAGTACCTAAAACATCTTGTAATTTCTTCCATAATCGTGATGTGAATCTCGGATCTCTGTTTGACACTATAGACAATGGCACTGTAACACCCCTCCCCCTTATCTGACACCGGGATAGGGTTAAGGTGTTACCGGGGTTTCAATTCACAAACATATTAAATCAGGTCACCAAGTTTCACTCAAATTTAAAACTTTTCAAACATGTACATCTCGTCCCTTAAACAGGCCTTTGAGGCCTAAACCATAACTATGGGCAGTTCAAGACAAAACTAGGGACATTCATAAACTTTGGGTACCTTAGACAATTTCCTTTACTTTGAAGTGTCACACGCCCGTGTGGGTGGGGCCGTGTGGCTTGGGACACGCTCATGTGGCATGGGACACGCCCATGCCCTCAGCCCATGTGCAACACTGGCTTTAACCTTATCATACAATTAGGGGTACATGACCAAGACTGTAACGCCCCAATTTTCGGGTTTTCTGTGTTTCTGTGATTTTTAAAATTTGTGTGTGTTCTGGTTGGTTAAAATATATATTTTAGTAGGTTAGTGGGCCTTTGGAAGGGCCAAACTTAAGTTAAATCCATGGTAGTCTTCGAAATTTTAATTTTATGAACAGGTGATGCAATTGGCGTTTGGACTTTTAAGGGTAAAGGGGTAAAAGATGACACAAAAAGGAGCGTGGTGTAGTGGCAAGGTGGCGCCACTTAGGGGACAAGGAAGTGACGCCATAGAGGAAGCAAGGGGTCCAAGGTTCAAGTCTTGGCTCTTGCAATATATTTTGGTTTTTCTTTTCAATAAATCTGGAAGCAAGTAGGTGCGCTTTAAAGTTTAATGTGTTGGATTTATGACATAAATGAGTTGATGGCCTAGTGGTGGTGGCATGAGTTGGCATGTGAGAGGACTTTAGTTCGAATCCCTTGGCACGCAAAGGTTGATTATTTTTCTATGTTGGGACGGCAAGAGTTGGTGTTGGTTTTAAACTCTGGTGATGGAGGGATCCCACATCGGGAAGCTAACATAAGAGTAGATGGAGAGCTGGCTTTAAATAGAGCAAACCATGAGGAGAGTAGGCATACCCTTCTTGGCTGATACCTTTTTCTTTGTGACGTGCTCGTTTGGGTTGGGCGTCAGCTAAGAGTGTTTGGAGCGCGGATTAACTGCAGTTTCCTAACAGGTGTGCATTTCTCATTACTCTAGCAGTAGGACGACTATTTCAGGCCGCGATGGGCTGAAATGGGCCATGTGGTCCCAATGGGTCCGTAGGCCCAAGTGGATAAGTTGTAGAATTACTAAAATACCCCTGTAGGGTAGGACTACCGATTTACCCCTGAAGGGTAAAATGACTATTTTGCCCTTTGTGCGTAAATGGCTAACTTGTGTGATGATTGGGTTAGTTAAAGTGGATTTATGTTAGTTATTGTTAATTCGTAAGTCTAATGTGTTAGTGATCGATTGTAGGATTATCGCCTGGGAGATATCGTTATCAATCGTCATCAACCAAGTGTGTAAACGACACCCTCCCTTAGACTGAATTGGTAAAACCCGAAATACCGAAACATTGGTATTTTGTGAACTCGCGAGCGTGCGAGCGCTCATGAGACAGTTGTTAATGAATATGGTGCATTTGGATGATTAGAGTGCAGAGTGTGCATTTCCATGCACAATGGTATTTTTGGGCTTAATGGGCTAAAAATGGGCCAATGGGCCCACTTTGGTAAAAAGACGAGGTAAGTACTTCTGATTACTTGGTAAACGTTAGAATGAGCATGAAATCTTAGCAATAGGTAATAATTATAAATACCCTTATGCATGCAAAATTACGATTTTACCCCTAGGGTTATTTTTTTCTAAAAAGCATGATGTTCTGTTTCTGTATACGTATGCCATGACATAATTTTTCTGTTGCATGGGACATGGGCTTATATTGATGGAGGAAGCGTTCTGGCAGCCTCGCTGTAATCTGGTGGCCTCGCCACATATATCTGTTCTGGTGACTTCGTCACAATATCTGGCAGCCTCGCTGCAATCTGGTGGCTTCGCAACATATATATATTTGTTTTGGTGCCCTAGGCACAATATCTGTATCTGGTGACTTCGTCACAATATCTGGCAGCTCGCTGCGATTTTTGTGGTGTGTAGCGGTTGGGTGGGTCGAGTAGTCTCTCTACATGGTGTAAGGCTGGTACGGGGGTGTTGTGGATAGCTCTGGGTTGGGATTTCTGCATTCATGATATATTTTTTCTGAATCTGCTATGGGCCTATGGGTTTCATTCTGATTTCTGTACTGGTCCAAGGCCCAGATAAGTCTAACTCTGAGGTTTGATCTGTTTTGGGCTATGGTTGGGTTATGTTACACACTGAGTTTACCGAACTCACCCTTTATTTTCATCTTTCCAGGAAACCCCCAACCATAGTGGGCTTGGAGCTGTGAGGGATTCGGAGTGGCCACATCATCTAAAAAGTTGGTTTTTCTAAGTTAGTTTATTTCTATTATTTTTATATTCTAATTTAATTTTTGGTTTTAAGTTGTAATAAGGCTGCTATTTGAATTTCTTTTTTTCGCTATGGTTTTATTTTCTGATTATATTTATACTATGACGAAATTGCTAGTGTTAGGCTACATGGGTTTTCAAAATTAATGAACGTTTTCAAGACTCAACAAGCACAACAAATGGATAGCCTAAAGATTGATAAATCGACTTTTCATTCAACCGTTGTTTTTACAAAGACCACCCCAATCACTTAAACCAGTGAATGCATACTAAGTCGTAAGTCTATGTGACACGTTAGATCTGGCCATAACGTCTGGGCCGGGTTTGGGGTGTTACAAAGAAACACGCCCATGTGGCCTACCCGTGTACAACACTAACTTAAACTTTTAGGTGCAGGGGATGCACGGCCATACCACACCCATGGGAGTGGCCCGTGTGTCACACACGGCCTAGATATACACCCGTGTGCCCAACCGTATGGATCCTAATAGGCTATTTTCCAAGCCTTTGGTTACCCTTTTCAACACTTATACTTAATGGTTATCAAATGCAAAGCAAAACATGATTATATTCTTATAAATGTTCTTGGCAAAACTTATTGCATAGAAACCTCATATCATTAGTTTCACACAGGCCATGTTATTTCCCATATTGTATTTATGGGTTTCCATGTCACTTTAACACATTAAAGATTGGCTTGTTCTTGTGACTCATTGCCAATTGGAAACAAACCATTATATATGAATATAAACATGCATGGAAATTTGTAGGTCATAGCCTACTTCAAAATAAGCCAATTCTTATGGCCATATTCAAAAAAAAAGATAGATACATCTTTACATACCTTTATTTGGCAAATCAATTTACACATATAACAAAATACTTAAGAGTCCTATACATGCCATTGAACAAAATAGAAATGTCTTTATACCAAAGCTGGTCTAGTTGATAGTGTGCTAACTCTCCAACTGTCTTCCGATCCTTAAAAGTCCTCCAGCTCTGTAAAACAAGGGAAATGAGAAGGGTAAGCATTTACATGCTTGGTAAGCTCGAATAATCAGAAAGTAAACTTACCAAGTAATTAGCATACATCCATAATAGATAATGAAACCAACAAGTATGAAATGGTTCCCTATCACATGCACTCAATCAATGAGTTAGTCACATAACAAAGCACCATGTAATTTATCCTAGATGAACTCATCATCCATCATTTCATTGATATACATTCTTCTCATGTTAATCTCATTGAGTTTCTAAGAAATCTCAATGCAATATCCATTAACCATGAATTCATAAGTATAATCATTTCAAGTGTACACTCCCGTAAACCTCATATTTTATGGCGAGATTACCAGTCCAGCCTAAATCCCCCATTTACAAAACTCATAAGGTAATGTCGGGATTGCCAGTTCAGGCTAAATCCCCTTATAACAACAAACACCTTTATTGAGCTCGGATCTGAATTACCAGTCCAGGCTAAATTTAGACCCTAATTGGATTACCCGTCCGGGCTAAATCCATAATACACATGTATTCTTCGGAAGGCTCAATCATCCAAAGGAACACCTGTTCGGCCTGGATCCTTTTTAAAATTGAGATCAACGAATTACCCGTTCGGGCTAAATCCTTTCTGCAACACATGCAGGATCTTAATTCGTTTGTAAATCATGGTTTATCCATCGAATTCCCTTTTTAAACCTCAACCGAGACATTTTTCAACATATCATTATCAAAGATGCATTTCATGAAATTTTTATGTCAGCAATAAATGCAAATATCATTCATTCACAAATCATATAATTAGGCATATTAGGAACTTACTTTAAGTTATCCGCAGTTACTTGGTATTCATTTTGGTGTTGTGTTTCGGTTATTCCGAAACCTTTCGTTTTCCTCGATTGACCTTCGGAATTTGTTCCTCGAGGTCTATAACAATAGAATTAAATCATTAATACTCTACATTATACTTTTCAAGTCAAAATTCCACCCCTGGTCTAAATGACCGTTGTGCCCCTAACCTTTCACATTTTTATGATTTAGTCCCTAGGCTCGTATAATGAAACACATGAAATTTCTATCTTACCCAAGCCTAGCCAAACACTTTTTTCCTTTTATGACAGCCCACATTTTCCATTATTTTCACATTTCTACCACACATTTAACAACTTTTTCAAAAAGGTCCATTTAGGGGTTTTTCACGAAAATCACCTAGGAAAATATGTTTAACACACATCCAACTTTCATATTCCTCCATAAACCATCAAAGTACAAGTAACTCATGCATGGGTAAATTTTTAAACAAAAACCCTAGCATGAAATATGGGTAGAAATGGAGAGAGCAGCCTACCGGGATCTCAAAAATGCAAAGAACATTAAAAACGGGGATTGGGAGTACTTACTAATGAGCTTGAAAAGCTTGAAAACCCTAGCTATGGAGGGCTTGAAAATTTCAGCTGGTACAAGGCAGAAGATGGCTGGTTTTTGGTTCATTTTTCCAAATATTTGATATCAGATTTGTGGTCTCGAAACCACTACTTCGACTAGGCCTGATTTTGAGATGTTGCATTTCTCCCCCTTAGAGACTTTCATCCTCGAAAGTCTTACCAGTAAACAGGTTCAGATATTGGCTTCTCATGGTTTCTTCCAGCTCCCATGTAGCCTCTTCTACACCATGTCGATGCCATAAAACTTTTACTAAAGCCACATCTTTATTCCTCGGCTGTTTAATCTCAAGGGCCAAAATCTTAACTAGTTCCTCTCCATAGGTCATGTCTAGTCGAATTTCAATCTCTACCGGCGAAATCACATGAGAGGGGTCTGATCGATATCGCCTTGACATAGATACATGGAACACATTGTGAATCTTTTCTAGTTCGGGTGGCAATGCCAAACGATAGGCTAATGGTCCAACTCTTTCGGTGATCTCATACAGTCCCATAAACTGTGGACTAAACTTGCCTTTCTAACCAAATCTCAACACTTTCTTCCATAGAGATACTTTCAAGAATACTTTATCTCGAACTTGGAACTCAATTTCCTTTCTTTTCAGGTCAGCATATGACTTTTGCCTATCCGATGCCGCTTTTAAACAATCTCGTATCACTTTAACTTTCTCTTCAGTTTCCTTAATCAGATCAACTCCATGAATCTGACTTTCCTTGAGTTTTGTCCAGTACAATGGAGTTCGACACTTCCTGCCATATAAGGCTTCATAAGGTGCCATCTTCAAACTTGTTTAAAAACTGTTGTTATAGGCAAATTCTACCAACAACAATTATTTTTCCTAGCTGCCCTAAAATTCGAGAATGCAACATCGCAACATATCCTCAAGGATCTGAATCATTCGCTCAGACTGACCATTAGTCTGCGGGTGAAAAGCTATACTAAAGCTCAACTTCGTATCCAAGGCTTCTTGTAATTTCTTCCAGAATCTTGAAGTGAACCTCGGGTCTCTGTCTGAAATAATCGACAGTGGTACCCGATGTAATCTCAGGATATCAGAAATGTATAAGTCGGTCAACTTATCAAGAGGGTAATTTGTCCTTATCAGAATACAATGAGCTGACTTCGTCAACTTGTCCACTACAACCCATATAGCATCTTTCTTTTTCAGAGTTAATGGTAATCCTATCATGAAATCCATAGTAACTCTGTCCCACTTCCATTTGGGGACCATCACAGGCTGTAACAAACCAAAAGGTACTTGATGTTCAGCTTTAATTTGCTAACATACCAGGCATTTTGATACAAATTCAGAAATATCTCTTTTCATACCGTTCCACTAGTACATTTTATTCAAATCGTTGTACATCTTGGTACTTCTCGGGTGAATTGACAAATGACTATTATGTGCTTCTTGCAAGATTTTCTGTATAAGTTCATTGTCTTTGGGTACACAAACCATATCTCTAAACATCAAACATTCATCAGAACCAATCCGAAAATTTGATTCAATACCTGACTCACATTGAGTCCTTTTAGCTTGCAAGTCTTCATCATCAGTTTGAGCATTATAGATTTCCTAAAGAAATGTCAGCCTAGCCTCTAGCTCTACCAAGACTAAACCATCATCAAACAATGCCAATCGAGCATCCATGGCCCTCAATGTAAACAGGGATTTTCTGCTTAACGCATCGGCGACCACATTCACCTTTCCCGAGTGATAGTCAATGATCAGATCATAATCCTTAATTAATTCTATCCCTCTTTGTTGTCTCAAATTTAATTCTTTTTGAGTCATTAAGTACTTCAAACTCTTATGGTCAGTGAATATATGACAAGTCTCACCATATAAATAATGCCTCTAAAATTTTAAAGCAAAAACGATGGCGGCAAGTTCTAGGTCGTGTGTCGGATAGTTCTTCTCGTGCGGTTTAGACTGCCGTGAAGCATAGACTATTACTTTGCCATCTTGCATAAGAACACAACCTAATCCATTTAAGGATACATCACTGTAGACCACAAACTCTTTTCCCGACTCAGGTAATACCAAAACAGAAGCTTCAGTCAGCAGTGTCTTTAACTTCTCAAAACTTTGCGACACTTTTTTGTCCATTCAAATTTAACGTCTTTCTGTAGAAATCTCATCATCGGAGTCGCTATCATGGAGAATCCTTTCACAAACCTTCGATAGTAACTGGCTAAGCCCAAAAAGCTTTTAACCTCGATTACATTTTTAGGTGGTTTCCACTCGGCGATAGTAGAGATTTTACTTGGATCAACTCGGATGCCTTCACCTAAAATAATATGACCCAAAAATCTGACTTCTTAGATCCAAAATTCACTCTTGCTAAATTTAGCATACAGTTGCTTTTCCTGCAACAGTTCTCGGGTGCTTCACATGTTCTGTTCCATCTTTGGAATAAATCAAGATGTCGTCAATGAACACAACGACAAACTTATCCAAGTATGGCCGAAAGATCCTATTCATTAGGTCCATAAATACGGCTGGTGCATTCGTTAACCCAAATGGCATGACGAGAAATTCATAATGACTATACCTTGTTCTGAAAGCTATTTTAGGTACATTTGACTCTTTAACTTGCAGTTGGTAATAGCTAGACCTCAAGTCTATCTTAGAGAACACAGTGGCTCCTCTGAACTGGTCGAACAAATCATCGATCCTTGGCAAAGGATACTTATTTTTGATAGTTACCTTGTTCAGTTGGCGGTAATCTATACATAACCTTATCGAGCCATTTTTCTTCTTTACAAACAGTACGGGGGCACCCCAAGGTGAAAAACTTGGCCTTGCAAAACCTTTATCCGTCAGCTCTTGCAACTGGGCTTTTAACTCTTTCAGCTCAATTGGCGCCATTCTGTACAGAGCAATTGAAATAGGAGTTGTTCCTGGCACCAATTCAATACCAAACTCTATCTCCCTTTCAGAAGGTAATCCGGGTAATTCTTCTGGGAATACATCTGGGTACTCACAAACTATCGACACAGACTCAATCTTCAACTTTGTCTCCTTAGTGTTCAATACAAATGTAAGGTAGGCTTCATACCCTTTTCTCATATATCTTTGAGCAACCATTGCCGTGATTACAACTGGAGGTGTACCAAATTCTCTTAAATCAACCCATAGAATCTCACAATCTGGGCATTTTAGTTTGATATACTTGCTACCACAATTTAAAGTTACATCATGCAGGGCTAGCCAATCCATACCAAGTATTACATCAAATTCATCAAATGGTAACAACATAAGGTTAGCCGAAAAACAATGACCCTGAATCATCAAAGGACAATTCTTACAGACTTTATCAACCATGACTGATTTGCCTAGTGGGTTCGACACTCTAATAATAAATTCTGTAGGTTCAATGGGTATATTCATACTAGATGCCAATCTCATGAAAATATATGAATGCATCGACCCCAAGTAAATTAAGGCAATAACACATGTATTGAAAAGAGAAAAAGTACCCGTAATGACATCGAGAGCAGAGGTTTCCTCTCGAGTGCGTATAGCATACGTTCTTACTGGGGCCCGAGCCTCTAGTTTTGCAGCATCTTTAGCCGCAACTCGACTGCCACTAGTATCTCCGGGATATCTTGGAGGTCTACCTCGTGAAATGGGAGTACTCAACTTCGGGGCTACTTCCACTTCTTTTTCGACTCGTTCTGGGCAGTCTCTGAGAAAGTGGTCAAGAAAACCACATCTGAAACACACACCACTCTTCATTCGGCACTCTTTGAAATAAAATTTGTTGCAACTCTTACACTTCAGCTTTTGATTATCTACACTCCCTACACTAGTCACCATCGAGGAGGAAGACTTTTAGCTTCGTTGTTTAGAGCCTCTTGCTCTACCCGAATATCCTACCGATGAAGTGGAGCGTTAATTTTGGCTCATTGATTTCTTTGTGGGAAACGAGAGTGTTTTACCGTAGGACCTCTTACTCGCAGCTCAAGTCTTTCGCTTAGCTTGCTTTCTTTCATTATTAAGTTCCTCGGCCTTCTTGGCCCGACCAACTAATGCGACAAACTCCCGTATTTCAAGGATCCCAATCAACAATTTGATTTCCTCATTCAAACCTTCCTCGAAGGCTTTACACATTTCCAACTCAGTTTGGACTTATTCAGCTGTGTACTAACTTAGCCTTACGAACTCTCTTTCGTATTTTGCTACAGTTTTATTCCCCTGCTTGAGTTCCAGGAACTCCTTTCGCTTCAAGTCTAAAAACCTTTGGCTAATATATTTCTTCCTAAACCCTGCTTGGAAGAAATCCCAAGTGATATTTTCCTTTGGCACTACTGAAGATACAGTCTTCCACCGGTGGTATGCAGTATCCTTCAGGAGGGACACGACACACTTTAAACACTCTTCGGGTGTGCACGACAATTCATCTAACACTCGCATAGTATTCTCAAGCCAGAACTCGGCTCTTTCAGCATCATTCTCGATTTTAGCTCTAAATTTCTCAACCCCATACTTTCTAAGCTTATCTACGAGGGCTTTACCAATTCTTATCGGTGTCATACCTCATGGAAAATCCTCATCAAGTTGGTTAGGGGGCGGGGGAGGTCGTGGTATGTTGGGGCGATTCTTTAAGTAATCCCCAAACCATTTGCCCATCATATCAAAGAAGGAGGCTCAGGCCTCTTCCCGGCCTTTCGACATAAGCCTTCTACTACTACCAGATAAAACTCGTTGTACGAAAGCTGGAGCATGACTCTTGGCTCCCTCGGACTCATCTTGTCCTTGATTGGAAGAGATTTACTATATTCAAAATAATTTAAACAGTTAGGAGATGTCACACTATCAGTACTCGAAAAATGGCATGTATAGAAAACCTCAATACTCTCTACGGTAGTCTTAGAAATGACTAAACCGTAGCTCTGGTACCACTAAATGTAATACACCTTACCTTTATCCGACGCCGGGATAGGGTTCAAGGCATTACTGGGGTTTCATATTCACAAACATATTAAATCAGGTCACCGAGTTTCACTGAAATTTAAAACTTTTCAAACATGTACGTCTCGTCCCTTAAACAGGCCTTCGAGGCCTAAAACATACCTAGGGGCAATTCGAGACAAAACTGGAGACATTCCATAAAATTTGGGTACCTTGGACAATTTCCTTTACTTTGAAGTGTCACACGCCCGTGTGAGTGGGGCCATGTGATCACACAAGCCCGTGTGGCTTGGGACACGCCCATGCCCTCAACCCGTGTGCAACACTGACTTTAACCTTATCATACAATTAGGGGTACACAGCGAAGACACATGTCCGTGTGGCCTGCTCGTGCACAACACTGACTTAAACTTTTAGGTGTAGAGGACGCACGACCATACCACACACCCATGGGAGTGGCCCGTGTGTCACACATGGCCTAGACACACCTCCGTGTGCCCAACCGTGTGGACCCTAATAGGCTATTTTCCAAGCCTTTGGTCACCCTTTTCAACACTTATACTTAATGATTATCAAATGCAAAGCGAAACATGATTATATTCTTATAAATGTTATTGGCAAAACTTATTGCATAGAAACCTCCTATCATTAGTTTCACACGGGCTAGGTTATTTCCAATCTTGAATTTATGGGTTTCCATGTCACTCTAACATATTAAAGATTGGCTCGTTCTTATGACTCATTGCCAATTGGAAACAAACCATCATATATGAATATAAACATGCATGAAAATCTTATAGGTCATAGCCTACTTCAAAATAAGCCAATTTCTATGGCCATATACAAAAAAAAAGATAGATACATCTTTACATGCCTTTATTTGGAAAATTAATTGACACATATAACAAAATACTTAAGAGTCCTATACATGCCATTGAACAAAATAAAAATGTCTTTATACCAATGCTAGTCTAGTTGATAGTGTGCTGACTCTCCAACTGTCTTCCAATCCTTACAAGTCCTCGAGCTCTGTAAAACAAAGGAAAGGAGAAGGGTAAGCATTTACATGCTTATTAAGCTTGAATAACCAGAAAGTAAACTTACCAAGTCATTAGCATACCTCCATAATAGATAATGAAACCAACAAGTATGAAATGGTTCCCTATCACATGCACTCAATCAATGAGTTAGTCACATAACAAAGCACCATGTAATTTATCCTAGATGAACTCATCATCCATTGTTTCATTGATATACATCCTTCTCATGTTAAGCCCGTTGAATTTCTAGAAAATCTCGTTGGAATATCCATTAACTGTCAATTCATAAGGATAATCATTTCAAGTGTGCACTCCCGTGAACCTCACATTTTATGGCGGGATTACCAGTCCAGCCTAAATCCCCCATTTACTAAACTCAGAAGGTGATGTCGAGATTGCCACTCCAGGCTAAATCCTCTTATAACAACAAACACCTTTATTAAGCTCGGATCTGAATTACCAGTCCAGGCTAAATTTAGACCCTAATTAGATTACCCGTCCGGGTTAAATCCATAATGCACATGTATTCTTCGGGAGGCTTGATCATCGAAAGGAACACTTGTCTGGGCTGGAACCTTTTGATAATTGAGATCAACGGATTACCCGTCTAGGCTAAATCCTTTCTGCAACACATGGAGGATCTCAATTCGCTTGTAAATCATGGTTTATCCATCGAATTCCTTTTTTAAACCTCAACCGAGACATTTTTCAACATATCATTATCAAAGATGCATTTCATGAAATTTTTATGTCATCAATAAATGCAAACATCATTCATTCACAAATCATATAATTAGGCATATTAGGAGTTTACTTTAAGTTATCTGAACTTACCTGGTATTCGTTTCGATGTCGTGTTTCGGTTATTTCGAAACCTTTCGTTTTCTTCGATCGACCTCCAAAATTTGTTCTTTGGGGTCTATAACAACAGAATAAATCATTAATACTCTACATTATACTTTTCAAGTCAAAATTCCACCCCCGGCCTAAATAACCTTTGTGCCCCTAACCTTTCACATTTTTACGATTTAGTCCCTAGGCTCGTATAATGAAACACATGAAATTTCTATCTTACCCAAGCCTACCCGAACACTTTTTTCCTCTTATGGCAGCCCAAATTTTCCATTATTTTCACATTTCTACCACACATTTAACAACTTTTGCAAAAAGGTCCCTTTAGGGGTTTTTCATGAAAATCACCTAGGAAAAGATGTTTAACACACATCCAACTTTCATATTCCTTCATAAACAAATAAAATACAAGTAACTCATGCATGGGTAAATTTTTAAACATAAAACCTAGCATGAAATATGGGTAGAAATGGAGAGAGCAAGCTACCAGGATCTCAAAAATGCAAAGAACATAAAAACGGGGCTTGGGAGTACTTACTAATGAGCTTGAAAAGCTTGAAAACCCTAGCTATGGAGGGATTGAGAATTTCGGCTGGTACAAGGGAGAAGATGGCTGATTTTTGGTTCGTTTTTCCCATTTTATTTCATTAAAATGCCAAATGACCAAAATGCCCTTAAGCCCTTTCTTTAAAATTTCATCCATGCAAGCCCATTTTTGTCCAAAAACTTAGAAATTGGGAAAATTGATCTCCAAGGCCTTCTAAGTTATAATCTAGAGCAATTTCATACAAATTTCTCCTAGAATCCAAGTTTTTCAATTTATTCAATTTAGTCCCTAATTTCCAATTGGACACCTTACTCAAAGAATTTCTTCATGAAATTTTAACACATGCATATTCTTATACTCTAAACCTCATAATAATCATAAAATAATATTTGATGTCGAATTTGTGGTCCCAAAACCACTATTCCGACTAGGCCATATTTTGAGATGTTACAAGCATACCATGTAATTTCACAATATCAAAAATGTATAACTCAGCCAACTTATCTAGTGAGTAATAAAATTGTACCATAATAAAATAGGCTGATTTCTTCAATCGATCTACTACGACCCAAATAGTATATTTATTTCTCAGAGATAGGGGCAAACCCGAAACAAAATCCATTTTTACTCGATCCCGTTTCCACTCCGGAACCATAATCGGTTGTAACAAGCCAGATGGCACCTGATGTTCAACTTTAATTTGCTGACAGATCAAACATTTAGAAAGAAAGTCAAAGATATCTCTTTTCATTCCGGACCACCAATAATGCTGTTTCAGATCATTATACATTTTTGTACTACCCGGATGCACAGAGAATCGACTGTTATGAGCTTCACTCAAAATCATCTAAATTAACTCTCGATTTCTCAGGACACAAATTCGAGCTCAGAATCTCAAACAATCATCTTCATCTACTCTAAATTCTGAATCAGACTTTAAATCACACTGAGCTCGTTTTGCTAAAATCTCATTATCAAACTTCTGAGCTTCAATAATCTATTCTAAGAACAAAGGTCTCGCTTTTATTTCTTTTAAAACTGAATCATCATCAGACAAAACCAAATGACCATTCATCGCACGCAGAGCAAACAATGATTTTCAACTCAAAGCATCAGCAACAACATTTGCCTAACCCTGATGATAGTCAATTACAAGTTCATAGTCTTTTAGCAATTCAAGGCATCTTCTCTATCGCAGATTCAAATCTTTCTAAGTCATCAGATATTTCAAACTCTTATGATCAGAATATACATGACATTCCTCACCAAATAGATAGTGACGCCAATTTTTTAGAGCAAACACAATCGCGGCTAACTCAAGATCGTGTGTCAGACAGTTCTTTTCGTGCGGCTTCAAATGTCTCGAAGCATAAGCAATGAATTTTCCTTCTTGCATCAAAACACATCCTAGACCGATTCAGGTTGTACCAATACCAGAGCTTCAGTCAACAAAGTTTTCAACTGATCAAAGCTACTCTGACACTTTTCAGACCATTCAAACTTCACATCTTTTTGAAGCAGCTTTGTTAACAGAGTTACAATCATAGAAAAGCCTTTTACGAACCTTCTATAATAACCGGCAAGTCCCAAAAAACTGCAAACTTCAGAGATGTTCCTCGGAGGTTTCCAATCCAGAATAGTTGAAATCTTATTTGGATCAACTCGAATACCAGATGCTGATACAATATGACCCAGAAAACCGACTTCACGGAACCATAATTCACATTTTCTAAACTTCTCATACAACTGTTTATCTCACTGTATTCTCAGATGCTCGGCATGTTCAGTTTCATCTCGTGAATAAATAAATATGCCATAAAATGAATACGACAAAAAATAGATCTAAATACGATCTGAAAATTCTGTTTATCAAATCCGTAAATATAGCAGGTGCGTTAGTTAATCCAAAAGGCATAGTTAAGAATTCATAGTGATTGTGCCTTGTTCTGAAAGCAGTTTTTGGAATGTCTGAGTCTTTCACTCGCAACTTATAATAGCCTGATCTCAAATCTATCTTTGAAAACACAGCAACTCCTTTCATCTGATCCAACAAATCATCAATACGGGGCATGGATACTTATTCTTGATAGTCACTTTGTTTAACTGACGATAATCTATACACATTCTCATTGTATCGTCTTTATTTTTCACGAATAGAACAGAAGCACCCCAAGGTGAGAAACTCGGTCTAACAAACCCTCTATCAGTCAATTCTTGCAACTGAGACTTTAATTCTTTCAATTCGGTTGGAGCCATTCTATACTGAGCTATCGAAATCGAAGTAGTTCCTGGTACTAATTCAATGTCAAATTCAGCTTCTCGTATCGGAGGTAATCCCAAAAAGTTCTTTAGGAAATACATTAGGGAATTCATAGAAAACAGACACAGTTTCAACTTTCTTTTCTGACACTCTCGAATCAATCACATAAGCAAAATAGACTTCACAACCCTTTCTCATAATACTCAAAGCTTTCATCGAAGATACCACAGCAGGCAATCCATTCAAATCACTAGATTAAATTCTGACTATTTCATCATTTTTTCATCTCAAATCAATAGTTTTCCGTTTGCAGTTCACAACAGCATCATGCAAAGTTAACTACTCTATACCAAGAATTATATCAAATTCATCAAAAGGTAACAACATCAGATCAACCGAAAAACAAATGTCTCAAAACATTAACGGACAATTCTTGCAGACTTTGTCAACCAAAATAGATTTGCCTAGTGGGTTCGAAACTCTAATTACAAATTTAGTAGACTCTACAGGTAAAGTCTTATTGTTCACCAAGTTCATACATATATACAAATGTGTTGATCCAGGATCTATCAAAGCAATCACAGAAAAATCATAAAAAGTAAATTTACCCATAATCATATCTGGCGATGAAGTTTCTCACGAGCTCGAATAGCATAGGCTCTGGCAGGTGCAGGAGCCTCAGATCTAACAACTGTATCTTTTGTCCCTCTCTGACTGCCACTTACATTTCTCATATTTCTCGAAGGTCTACCACGAGAATACTTTCCATTCGGTGTCGAATTTTGCACACTTTCTTGCTCGACAGATTCAGGGCAATCACGGATAAAATGGTCTAACGATCCACATCTGAAACAAGCCCTATTAGACAGTCTACAATTAACAGAATGCCTTTTACCACAATGATTGCACTCAGGGCTATCAGATTTAGCATTTCCAACACTGGCAATGGATGTAGCTAGAGCTTTGAAGTTCGACTACGATCTAGTACGATCTCTATTCGAGTGCCCCACATTAGCCTTCGAACGGCTATTATCATCTTTGAATTTCTTTGATGCAAACTAAAATGATTTGCCCGATGATCTCTTTCATACCTCTCTAGCTTCAAAATCAGCTTTTCTTTTATTTTTCCCGAGTTCTTTATCTTTACATGCTCATTCAACAAGTACAAAAAATTCTTTAATTTCAAGAATCCCGACTAACAAATGGATATCCTCGTTTAAGCTATCTTCAAATCTTTTTCACATTATTGCTTCTGTAGATACACATTCATGAGTATACTGACTCAGTCTTACAAATTCCTACTCGTATTCTGTGACAGACATACGGCCTTGTTTAAGCTCGAGAAACTCTTTACATTTCTGATCGATGAATCTCTAATTGATGTATTTCTTTCGAAATTTAGCTTCAAAGAAGCCCCAGGTGACTCATTCACTCGAAACTACCGATATTAAAGTTTTTCACCAGTGGTACGCTGTATCTCTAAGAAGTGAAACAACACATTTTATACATTCCTCGGGACTCAAATACAACTCATCAAACACTCTTATCGTGTTCTCTAACCAGAACTCAGCTTTTTCAGCATCATCGTTCGTTGTAGCTCAGAACTCTTCAGCCTCATACTTTCTAATCTTATCTACCGGAGGCTTACATATCTGAACCAGGTTCACTGATGGCATAACAGGAGCTTGTGGCGAATTAACCGGGGGTAGAGGTTGTTGTATAGCCGGATTGGTTATCATCTGAAAGAAGGCTTGTCTAGCCTGACCATCACAGCTACTCGTAGCCAGCCTAGAAACGGACGGAGCCGTTCCTTGCGCAGGAGCAGGCGCATTGCTTTCGACATCGTCCGCTGTGGCTCGATCGGGATCCATTTGCTATATATAAAAGCACATTTCAATGTGAGGATTTATCACACTATCGCAGTTCATAAATATGGCATGTATCGCTAGACTCACTTATGCTATGGTAGTCCTAGAATCGACTAAACTATAGCTCAGATACCAATAAAATGTAACACCCCCAGCTCATAACCGTCATTGAAATAGGTTAAGAGGAATTACCGGACTTATAATAACATTCAGAAAAATCATTATCAAATAATCATATCATTATAGTAAATGTCATTCATTCATATTCAATGAGAACTTAAATCGAGCATACAAAGCCTAACTCATGCATTCGATACCAATCTGATAACATATAAAAGTTTCAGAAACACAGAAAAATTTTCAACTTTTAAAAGGTCACACACTTGTGTGAATAGGTCGTGTGCCTCACACGGCATTAGACACGCCCATGTGTCTAAGCCGTGGCGAAACAGGCATACATACTGACTTGTCCACACAACCACAAGACACGTCCGTGTGCTAGGCCATGTGAAAATTAAAGGAGGCTACTGACTTGGCCACACGGCCAGCCACACGCCCGTGTGACAACTCATGTGCCTCACACGGCCAGTCGACACGCTCGTGTGTCTAGGCCGTGTCAAAATTGGAGGGTATATTGACTTTAATTCGTACGGTACCCCAGGGGACACACGACCGTGTAACATGACCATGTGTCCCATACGGCTGAGACACGCGCCCGTGTCTCTGCCCGTGTGGACAAAAATAGGCCATTTGAATATCCAATTTGCCACCCTAATTTGCGTCAACCTACAAGCACCAAACCAAGCATATATGCACAACTATTTCAGCCAATATCTAAACCAAACCATACTTAATTCATGCTATAACATTACCAATCATTTCAAATCTCAATTCATCAATCAATTCATACCAAAACTTAACTAAAGTTATACCTAAACATATGACCAATACATCATTCAAACAAATGCTCAAAACTTACCAAAACTTCTCAACATTGACCATTTCTTTTAGCCAACCAAAACATACCACAATTTCACATTAGCATCACATATCATATACCATTATCAAACTATAAGTGCAAACACAAACTAGCCATATCACATGGCAAAATATGTACATCACAAAACATAATTCCACAACTTCTAGCCTATACGTGCCATACTTCAATATATACATTTTCAAAGGTACCAAAATAAGGTTCAATAGTGTGCCCGAGTTCACAGTAGCTTTGATATCTATAAAACAATGCAAACACACAAAGTAAGCTTTCAAAAGCTTAGCAATCCATATACAAATAAACATATCATTCAAAGCAAATAAGTATCATCAAATCATTTATACTTTGTATACCAATGCTAGCACAAATCTCATATTCAAATACGTACCTTTCATTCTCAAATAGGATATACAAAGTAAACATTCCTAAATCTGATATAATTCCACAAAGTTATTCATTTTCACGGAATGCCCGTTTGAACCGTTCAAAACATAAGGATGCGCGGATAGATCAAAAAGTAAATACAATGCCAACTTCCCAGACGTGGTCTTACATGTAATCAAACATCAATGCCACTGTCCCTGACAGGGTCTTATACGAAATCATATACGAAGCCAATGTCCCAAACATGGTCTTACACGAAAAACAAAAGTCGATGCCAACGTCCCAGATGTGGTCTTACACGTAAAACAGATATAAAAAATCCTATGTCATGACATATGTATCCTAACTATTCCTAAGGTTCATGCGGGTCTTTTCAGACGTCGGAACTTTGTCAATACTTTCTCAAATAGCACATGTTTAGCTTGAGCATTCATTCATCACAATTCAATATCATATGAATAATAAGAATTCAATTCAAACACATTTATTGTATATCGACTTACTTCGTAGGGATTCGGATAGATGGAATTGGTTACTCAATAACTTTCGACTTTCCTTGATCTACTCGATAACTTTCGACTTTCCCCGATCTAACTCTGTTTTCTTTAATTCTTGATCTATATAAATTCAAATTTGACTCATTTAATCACATATTCATTCAAAACAATCCATAAGCACAAATTTCAGGAAAATTTCAAACTACCCCTTACATGTTCACATTTTGACACTTTAGTCCCTGATTCACAAAATCACAAAATACACATAATTTGCATATACTCATGCTTGGCCGAATATTCATAGCTCTCATACAAGTCCGCACATTTCATTTATTTCACATTTTAGTCCCTCAAAATAACATTTTTACAATTTATCCCAAATTACTCAATTTCATAAAAAATCGAAAGATAAAACATATAAACCCAGCATCAAACTTTCATATTTCATCAATTAACAACATAACACTCATGAATTCATCCATGGCACATTTCAAAATCATCAACAAAATCAGAAATTGAGACATGGGCTTGATAGTATTCGAAGCAACGATTACAAAAACATAGAAATTATAAAAAACCGATCAAAACACATACCTTAATTGAGCTTTAACTTAGCTGAACCCTAAATACTTTTATTTCTTCTCTTTCTCTTTGAATTTTGGCAAGTATGGATGAATAATTCATCCATTAACATGTTTTTTTATTATATTAAAATTAATAAACATTTTACCATTTTGTCCTTTCATTAAAATTAATAAACCATTATATACAAGGTCATTAAGGTCCACTAAAGCTTACAATGGTCAAATTACCAGATAAGGACCTCACAATTAATGAGCCAAATCAAATAGGCACTTTTAGAAAACAGCAGGCAACTTTTACATTTTACGCGATTAAGTCCTTTTATCAAATTGAGCACACAAATAGTTAAATTTTCGTACGAAACTTTCAAACATGCTCATTCACATATCATAAACATGAAATATAATATTTAAATATTTTTTTGACTCGGATATGTGGTCCCAAAACCACTATTCTAACTAGGGTCTAAACCAGACTGTTACATATTTGCTTATAAACTTACCTCGAACAACGATAATCGGAATAAGATGACTAATCGACAACTTTGGTTTTCCCCCGATCCAAATCCGATTTCTTTAGTTCTTGATCTAAACATATTCAAATTAAACTTATTCAAACATAATTTCATTCAATTTAGTCCAAAAAAACATAAATGGGCAAATTACCATTTTACCCTGACATTTAACACTTTTTACAATTTAGTCCAAATTACATCGGACGATGAAAATCAGAATGAAACGGCTAATCGACAACTTTAGTTTTCCCCCAATCCAAATCTGATTTCTTTGGTTTTTGATCTAAACATATTCAAATTAAACTCATTCAAACATATTTTCACTCAATTTAGTCCAAAAACACATAAATGGGCAAATTACCATTTTACCCCTGACATTTTACACTTTTTACAAGTTAGACCAAATTGCACAAAACACAAAACATGCAAAATCTGCACGCACCATGCTTAGGCCGAATGCTACCCATGTTCATAAAAGTCCATACATTTCATTTATTTCACATTTTAGTCCCTCAATTTATTATTTTTACAATTTAGTCCTAGTTGCTCAAAATCATCAAAAATTCCAATACAAAACATATTAATCCAAAACATATCTTTCATAATTCATCAACTAACATCATAAACCTAAATTATTCGTCAATGGCATAACTTAAAATATTCATCAAAATCAGAAATTCAAGCATGGGCTTTGTACATTATACTGCAACGATCTCAGAAACGTAAAAATTATCAAAAACTAAGCTAGATACATACCTTAATCAAGCTCAACAATGGCCGAATACCCTTTCTTTCTTTCTCAAGTTTCGACAAAAAACAAAATAATATGCATGGTTATTTTAATTTTATGTTTTATTATATACATATTTTACATATTTTACATATTTAACCTTTAAACTAAAATATAAAACCATAATAATATAAGGTCACAACCGTCCATCATATATAATTATGGTTTAATTGCAACTTGAATACCTCAAGTAATAAAGACAACATCAGTTCGGCCCTTTTACAATTGACCATCAAATTTTCATTTTACGCGATTAAGCCCTTTTTATTAAATCGACACTCAAACGACAAAATTAAAACACGAAAATTTCACAAATATAAATTCACACATGATAAACACAAAAAATAATTTTAAAATAATTTTTTTTCTCAGATTCGTGGTTCCGAAACCACCGTTCCGCATAAGGTCTAAATCGGGCTGTTACAACAATCCCTCTTAGAGATTTGCATCCTCGAAAATTGTATTGGTGAATAGGTTTGGATAATGTTCTTTCATTGCATCTTTTAGCTCCCATGTTGCCTCTTCTACTCTGTGTTTATAACACAGTACTTTCACTAACGAAATTTTCTTATTTCGCAATTCTTTAACTTTGCGAGCAAGAATACGAATCGGTTCTTCCTCATATGTCATATATGACTTAATCTCGATCTCTAACAGTTTAATCACATGTGAGGGATCAGACCGATATCTACAAAGCATCAAAACATGGAATACATTATGAATCTTTTCTAACTCAGGTGGCAACAACAGTCTATAAGCAAACAGTCCGATACGCTCTATAATCTCATACGGCCCAATAAATCTCAGACTCAATTTGCTTTTACGTCTGAATCTGAGTATTTTCTTCCATGGTGAGACTTTCAAAAATACTTTGTCCCAAATCTGAAACTCTATATCTTTTCGTTTCAAGTTAGCATCGATTTTTAATGATCTGACGCTATTTTCAAACTTTCACGGATCACTTTTACTTTCTATTCAGTCTCTCCGATCAATTTGATCCCGTGTATCTTGTTTTTACTGAGCTCAGTCCAATATAATGGTGTTCAACATTTACGGCCGTACAAAGCCTCGTAGGGTGCCATTTTGATACTTGATTGAAAGCTGTTATTGTATGCAAATTCAATTAGAGGTAAGTATCATTCCCATGTAGTTTCGAACTCGAGAATGCAACATATCAACATATCCTCAAGTATCTGAATGATTCGCTCGAACTGTGCATCTATTTACAGATGGAAAGCAATGCTGAAATGTAATTTCGTACCTAGAGCATCTTATTGTTTCTTCCAAAACTGCAATGTAAACCTCGGATCTCTATCCAAAACGATAGAAATAGGTACTCTGTGTAATCTCACAATTTGAGAAACATACAATTTTGCTAGCTTATCAAGCGAGTAATCTGTGCGAACCGGAACAAAATGAGCCGATTTAATCAATCTATCCACAGTAACCCAGATCGCATCTTTCTTTCTCGGTGTCAACGGTAAATCGGATACAAAATCCATCGTGATTCTGTCCTATTTCCACTTAGGTATTATGATCGGCTGAAGCAATCCATAAGGTACCTGATGCTCAGCTTTTACTTGCTGACAGACTAAACATTTCGAAACAAAGTCAGAAATGTCTCGTTTCATACCATGCCACTAGTAAAGCTATTTCAGATCATTATACATTTTCGTACTACCCGGGTGAACAGATAATCGACTATTATGAGATTCATTCAAAATCATCTGAATCAACTCTGAATTTCTCGGAACACATATTCTGTTTTTGAGCCTCAGATAACCTTCAGCATCAACTTGAAACTCTGAATCAACATTCGAATCACATTGGCTTCGCTTTGCTAACAATTGATTATCAACTTTCTGAGCATCACAAATCTATTGAATATATAGCAGTCTTGCTTTTAACTCCACTATAATCAAACCATCATCAGACAAAGCCATATGAGCATTCATTGCACGCAGAGGAAACAGTGATTTTTGGCTTAGAGCATCAGCAAAAACATTAGCCTTTCCCGGATGGTAATCAATCACAAGCTTGTAGTCTTTTAACAGCTCTAACCTTTGACGGTGTCTCAAATTCAGATCTTTCTGAGTCATCAAATATTTCAGGCTCTTGTGATCAAAACAAACATGACATTTCTCACCGAACAGATATTGACACCATATTTTCAATGCAAATACAATAGCTGCCAATTCTAGATCGTCTGTAGGATATTTTTTTTCATGCGGCTTTAATTGTCTCGAGGCATAAGCTATGACTTTGCCTTCTTGCATCAAAACACAGCCCAAACCATTTAAAGATGCATTACTATAGATAACAAATCCTTTACCCAATTCTGGCTGAACTAGTACTGGAGCTTCGGTCAAAAGGGCTTTCAACTGATCAAAACTTTTCTAGCACTTTTCTAACCACTCGAACTTAACATCTTTTTGTAATAGCTTCGTCATCGGAGTTGCAATCATAGAGAAACCTTTCACGAATCGTCTATAGTAACTAGCAAGTCCTAGAAAAATTTGGACTTCAAAAACATTTCTCAGAGGTTTCCAATCAAGTATAGTCGAAATCTTACTAGGATCAACACCCGATGCTGATACAACATGTCCTAGAAAATTGACTTCACGTAACTAGAACTCACATTTGCTGAACTTTGCATACAACTGTTTATCTGGCAAAGTCTGCAACACAAGTCTCAGATGTTCGGCATGCTTGGTTTCACCACGGGAATAGATCAAAGTGTCATTTATGAACACAACCAAAAATCGATCCAGACACTGTCTGAAGATCCAGTTCTTCAAATCCATAAAAACAACAAGTGCATTAGTGAGTCCGAAAGGGATAACCAAAAACTTATAGTGTCCATACTGTAACGCCCCCACACCCGAAACCGTCGCCGGAGTCGAGCTTGAGGAGTTACCAAACATAATTTATCAAATTAAGAACTTCAAATCTGTTGTTTCTACATTCACAGCTTTCTAGCTACTCGCGTCACAGTTACAAGAAAAATCATATCTCGAGTTACGAAACTCAAAATCAAGATCCATAAATTTTCCATAAATCTAGACTCATATATCTATTTAATAATTTTTTTATAGAATTTTTGGTTGGGAAAATTAGTACAGTTTATTAGTTAAAGTCTCCCCTATTTCAGGGTTCGACTGCTCTGACATCTGTGTATTACGAATCAGATATCTCTCTATAAAGAATTTCAATGACTACACGGTTTATTTCTATTAAAACTAGACTCAATAAGGAATCTGTACATATAAAGAATGACTTCTAATTATTTTTTTAAAATTTATTATAAATTTTTAAAGTCAGAACAGAGGATCCAGAAATCACTCTGGCCCTGTTTCACAAGGTTTCAAATATCTTATAAAGTATAATTTATATGCCTGTTTTTTTTATCCATATGAAAATAGACTCATTAAGCTTAAATTTCATAACTTTCTCATCATTTAATTCCATTTATACTATTTTTAGTGATTTTTCAAATTCATGTCATTGCTGCAGCAATATTCTGTTTTAAGGCAAATTTCATCTTTTCATGAGTTGTTATGAACTAGATAACCTATTAAACTTCCATGATATCAAACATGATATAAATTTAACCATCACCATGACTTATCAATATCAAACATTTTCTCAACCAATCATGGCCATATCATAAAATTATTTACACAAAATAAATATATTGCTATACATGCCATACTTAAGTTTTACAAGCCATTTACCCAGATGAAAGTCCTTTGGATAGTGTGATAGAACCTTCGACCCGTCCCGATTCCCGAGCTGGCTTGTTCAAAACTACAGTAAATAAAGAGGAGGGAGTAAGCATAAATGCTTAGTAAGTTCATATGTAAATAACAAGTAACATAACAATACAAATATACCAAACAACTTTAGCATGGTATCACCAAAACATATATCATATTTCTAAACATCATTCATCATCTTACTACCTTATCGTTGTTGTATCTATTATCAACCCGAGGGTTAAGAACATACCTGTCCAAAGTGTCCATTTCACAACACTTACCAAAACGTCGCTTGCATCTTAAGTGTTCTTTCATTTCACTAGAAATTTCACCCGTTGAACACATCAGAATACAACTCGGATACACGGATAATTTGCACATAAGTGCCTCATATGTAATCAAGAAATCATGTAACCCGCCCCTAAGTGAACTCAGACTCAACTCAACGAGCTTGGGCATTCATATCCATAAGTGAACTCGGACTCAACTCAACGAGTTCGGATGCCTAGTTACATTTCACGAACTCGGACTCAACTCAACGAGTTCGGACATTCGCATCCATAAGTGAACTCGGACTCAACTCAACGAGTTCGGATGCTCAACCATCCTAGTGACATGTCACTTGTATCCTAATCTATTCCTAAGGTTCAAACGGGCTTTTTCCCTCGATCTCACATTTGTCGTCTTCCATGGAATATTGGAACCGATACTCGGTAGCAATTCATATTTATCAAGTAGTAAACATAATTTGCATATTACTCAACATTAACCACAAAGCATAATATTTCACGATAAAAAAAATCAGCATATCATATAATTAACATCAATAACTTAAAAATAACAATTATGCTACATTATTTACACATGAACTTACCTCGTATGCGAAAATGGCTACTTTTACCATTTCGTCCACAACTTGGTATTTTTCCATTTTAGCCCGAATTTCAGTTTTCCTTGCTCTATCATTTAAAATATAGTCTAATTAGGACTCACATTATTCAAATTGACCCAAAATCATATTTTGGAAAAATTACAGTTTTGCCCCTAAACTTTTGCATATTTACACTTTTGCCCCAAAGCTCGTAAATTAAACTTCAGCCTATTTTCTTATGTTTTATGACATGCTGATCATTTTTCCCTTTTATGGAAACATCAAATTCTCATTCTAACATGTACTTATGACTATTAGGTATTTTTACCGATTAAGCCATTTTTCTCGTTTTCACTTAAAACCGAGTAGTACAAGTTGTCTAACATAATTTAAAACCTCATATTCTATCATAAAACACCAAAATAAACAAATTTCACCTATGGGTATTTTTCCAAATATGAACCCTAGGTTGAATTATTGCTAGCATAAGCTTAATCGAGCTATCGGGACTCCAAAAACGTAAAAATCATTAAAAACGAGGCTAGAACGGACTTACAATCGAGCTTGGAAGCTTCAAAAACCCTAGCCATGGTTTCTCCTTGCTATATTCGGCCATGGGGTTGAAGATGAGCAAAAGTGGCTTTTAATTTTGTATTTTAATTCATTTTACCCCTAAATGACCAAAATGCCCTTACTACTAAACTTTCCAAAAATTCCATCCATGTCCAATTTTTGTCCATAGACTTAGAAATTGGTAAAATTTCTATTTAAGACCTACTAATTAATATTTCAAAACAATTTCATACTAGAAACTTCTAGAATGCAAGTTTTACAAATTATTCGATTTAGTCCCTAATTTCAATTTAAGCACTTTATGCATAAAATTTCTTCACGAAATTTTCACACAATCATGCAATCATATCATAGACCACAAAATAATCATAAAATAATTATTTCTATCTCGGATTTTGTGGTCACGAAACTACTATTCTGACTAGGCCCAAAATCAGGATATTACACATACCTCGTTCGGAAAGTAGTCTTTGGCACATCAGAGTCTTTAACTCACAATTGATAGTAGCCTGATCTCAAATCTATATTTGACAACACTGTATCCCTTTGCAACTAATCGAACAGGTCATCAATTCATGGAAACAGATATTGATTATTTATAGTCACCTTATTGAGCTGTCTATAGTTAATACGCATTCTCATAGTTCCGTCTTTCTTTTTCACGAATAAAATTGGTGCAAAACCTCTATCTGTCAACTTTTGCAACTGAGCTTTCAATTCTTTTAATTCAATAGGTGCCATTCTGTACGGAGCTATTGATATCGGAGTCGTCCCTGGCACTAACTCAATACCAAACTCTACTTCTCGGATAGGTGGCAACCCTGGCAATTCTTCAGGAAACACATCCAGATACTCCCACACAACTGGTAATTATTCAATCTTTCTTTCGACCACTTTACTATCAAGCACATACGCAAAGTAAGCTTCACAACCTTTTCTCACATACTTCTAAGCTAACATCGAAGATATCACCGTCGGTAAACCATTCAGATCATTAGATTCAATTCGAATAATCTTATCATTCTGGCACCGTAAATCAATAGTCTTTCTTTTGAAGTTTACTACAGCATCATGCAAAGTCAACCAATCCATACCCAAAATTATAACGAACTCGTCAAATTACAACAACATCAAATCAGCTAGAAAACATGAATCTCGAATCGTTAAAGGACAGTTCTTACACACTTTGTCAATTAGAACACACCAGCCTCAAGGGTTCGATACTCTAATCACAAACTCAGTAGACTCAACAGGCAAAGTCTTACTGAATACTAAGGTCTGTAACACCCCTAACTCGTATCCGTCTCCAGATTAGGGTTACGAGGCATTACCGAACAGTACACAGCTTAACAAATATTAATCATTACTAATCATATTTAAGGTATTACAACTCAATTATACAAACTATATTTACATCTCTTTTATAGCATTCAATTAATTAAATTATAACATAGATATTTATATGACCAATTCTATGTATAAACATTAAGACATTTGAACACAAATATCGAATATATGCTAATATAACTAATTAACTTGACAAATCATTTGTGGATAATATAAATCAAACAAACTATTAAATTTATGATTGTCTAAACACATAATCAACTTTAATATCATTACCATATAGCTGAATATAATTTTAATGCAACTTATAATACGCAAAACATACCAACCATAATACACTTCAATCGCATAATAAAAAAAATCATACATAAATAGAACTCGCAGAACCAAGTACTCATAATCATATCATTTTGACCATATCATATTTGACATATGTACATTACTACATCTAATTTGAATGAATTAAAACATGAACAAATCTACTACTAATCAACTTATGCTCATCATTTAATGACTAACCTATACATTACTCAAACATCAATTTTAACCAAGTCGAACATGTGACAGCCTTAATTTGACCCTAGTCGGGAAGCGGTTTCGGGACCACAAAATCGAGTTATAAAAATAATTAATTTTTATATTCTATGCTTATTATATGTGTACATGCATATGTGAAAGTTTCATAATTTAATTTTGTCATTCGTATGTGAAATTATTAAATAGGACTTATGTGAAATAATTGTGAAAGGTGATAGGTAAATTTAAAAGGGGTCTATTAATGCATGTCACAAAAATTTTGGACTTGCATGTCAAATATCTAATTTTTGATTATGGTGGCCAGCCATAATGATTGTTGATGGGTAATATATGTTTAATTATATATTATAATAAGAATTTGCATTATTTTGAAATAAAATAATAATTAGTAAAATAAGGTAAAGAAAATAAAATTAAAGAATGCTCATCTTTCTTCTTCATTGCCGAAACTAAGAAAGAAAAGATTGAAAAAGAAACCAAGGCATTCAGCCATGGCTATTCCAATTTAAAGGTATGTATTGTGATGTTATTTTAATTGATTATGAGATTAAGTTGATAAGCGTATAGTCTAGTTAACCCATAGTTTAGATTCATGAATTCTTGAATAAATAAAACCATTCGGCAAGTAGATAAATTTGTGTTAATTTGATGAGTTTTTGGAAGATGTTTTTATATGTTAAAGTAGCTTAATTGAATAAGTTGAATTCATTGTTGGGAGGTAAGAATGGAAGTTGCCGTATGTATATGTATTTATGCACTTTGGAAAGAAGATTTTTGTGTTATTTGAGTTTTTTTATATATGTATGTATGTGTATTCGGTTATTAGGAGTAATAAGATGAAATTAAAATGTTGTGGCTTGTTTTTAAGGATGGTTAAATGGTTGTTGTTTCATGTTCTTTTGATGAATAATGTTAGATAGGTGAAGTTGAGCTAAACAAATTAAGCATATATGTGCATTAGATTCTAAGTAGGAAATCGGCTAATATGTTGGGTGTACTATGGCCGATTGTGGACTTGAATAAAATTTAGTAATGTATGTGTTTTAAATGTGTTATGAACTATTATAGGTTGAATTAGATTGAAGCTTGGTAAAATTGAATAATTGTGGCTTAATTTCTTAATGGCAATTGGCTATTATGGTGAAATGCAAATGTTAATATTTAGTTGCAAGTGTTTATATGTGTATTAGCTTAAATGGAACTTGAATAATGATTTGAGCTCAATGTGTTGTATTGATATTATGTTTAAGTGAATTTATAGATATATATGATGAAATCGATTGGTGATATACATGCTTAAATAATATGTAAGAGTAATTTTGACTTGTTAAATATGTGGTACGTGTATGGCAAATTGTATAAACATGATGTATTGAAGTTACCGTATAAGGTCGAAATGAGTAATTAAATTATTAGTGTGTATGTATTTTTATTCATTGTAACTTGGCATGTGAAATGGGTGTATGATAGTTAATATGTGTGCTTAAGGTGATGTGATAAAATAATTAGGTATATGGTATGGTTTCATTATTGAGTATAAGGGTTAAGTGCTTTAAAAGGCCTTTGATGTTCGAAATGATTAAACAAATTCAATTGTTTAAATTAAGCTCAAGAGCAAAGAGAAACTAGACCAGATAAGGGAAAGGAGAAAGCGATCGAATAGCCTATCCGTAACTGTTCAAAACTATCCGAGGTAAGTTTTGAGTAATTATAATTATTAGATAATTGATGTAACGAGAAAAGCATGATAAATAAACTGTCTCTACTTGAATGAGGTTGTTTAATAAATAACTTGAGTATATGGAATGTAATCGAATGGATATTAGGAGTTAAGCTGAGATAGTGAAATGGTTATGTATTCTTGCGTAAAAGTGTTGAACCGAAAGTTATATTGAAAGTGTGTTTTTGTTGGATGCTTATACTCGAATGAAGAAAGTGAAGTACAAATGTGATATGTTATATGAGCCGAATTATCATGTGGATAAATATGCTTAGCTCTCGATATATTGTATATCCAGGTTAAATCCCGCAGGCTTAGTGCTAGTAATGTATATCCAGGTTAAATTCCGCAGGCTTCGTGCTGGTAAAGTATATCCGGGTTAAATCCCGCAGGCTTAGTGCTGGTACTATATCCGGGCCTAATTTCCCACAGGCTTTGTGCTAGTAACTGGATTCAGGTTCTGAAACCTAGCAGGCTTAACACTGGTGATTCGAATGAGATTTCAAATTCAAATGATCAAAGCAAACTATTATCGAATATGTATGATACATGGAAATGACCAGGTACGTATTATATACTGATATGTGAATTGATTGCACAGTGAGTCTGTGACAGCCCAAAATTGACCCTAGTCGGGAAGTGGTTTCGGGACCGCTAAACCGAGTCACCGAAAGGTTTGAATGTGATGTTTATTATCTAGAATATGTAATCATGAATGTGTGAAAATTTCAAGCTTCGATTTAGTCGATTGCATGTGAATTTAGTCAATAGGACTAATATGAGAAAATTTTAAAATGTGATAGGTCAATGCATGAGGACCTATTAGTGAATGTGGAAGAAAAAGGGGACTTGCATGTCAAATTCCCCCTCCCTAATATGTAGTGGCCGGCCATGCTATGGGTCGAAACATGTCACCAACATGTTGTGTTAGTGATGTATGGTAAGGAAAATAAAATATTAAGTATGATAATTAAAATAAATTAAAGAAAGGAATTAAACAATGAAAAGGAAGGGTGATGAAAAAAGAAAATGGTCTCATCCATACCCCCCCTTGTTGCCGTGAGTTGAGGAAAGAAAACAAAAAAAAAATGTGTGTTCATCCTTGAACACCTTTGGCCGAATAGAGGAAAGAAAGGAAGGGGAAGAGCTTGAGAAAATTGGCTATGGTGGTTTGCTAGACTAAGGTATGTTTGATGTTGTTCTTGAGTTGCATGCATGTTTTAGTAGTTGACTTGAGTTCTAAAAACCCATGGTTCAATTTTGTGGATTGATGATGATTTTGTGTTTTGCCATTGATGAGTGCTTGAGCTTTTTGATAGTTGTTGATGAAAAGTGAAAGATATGTTAAAGATTAATATGTTTTGCGTTGAAGTTTTTGGTGATTTTGAGTAGTTGGGGCTAAATTACAAAAACAAATTTTTGAAGGACTCAAAGGTGAAATAAATGAGATGTATGGACTTATATGGGCACTAGGAAGATTCGGCCGTTAAGGAGTGTGACCAAACTTTGTGTATTTTGTGTTTTGTGGAATAAAGACTAAATTGTGAAAGTGCGAAATATTAGGGGTAAAAATGTAATTTACCCATTTATGCGTTATTAGACCAAATTGAATGAAAATATGTTAAATTAAGGCTTGGCAAGCTAGCTATTAAGGTGAAATGCTAATGTTAGTATTTGATTCGGTAATAATCTGTTTGGGGACAGCAGCAGTAAGGTGATTTTGGAAAATCGCCATAATTTGTAGGAGTTGAATTAGAAGCTGAGTGAATTATGCCATTAAAGCTTGAAGAGTCTATTTTCTTACAAAAGAAACTATGAGAACAAAAGAGTTACCGATCTTGAGATATTTGAAGTATTGTGGGGCTGAGTCAAAATGACTACTAGATTCCCTGTTCTGTTTTTAGAAAATCATTATAAATTGTACAAAAATGATTATAAGATAAAATTTATATGCTTAGACTCCTTAATGAGTCTAGTTTCAAATGAGATCAAATACAACACATTTTGAATTCTGTAAAATGAGAAATTTGATTCGTAGTGAAGAGTGGTCAGAATAGTCAAACAGTGAAACAGGGGAAACTTTAAGAAAAATCTGGTATTGATTGGCCAAGCCAAAAATTCTGAAAATTTTATGGATGGAAGATATACGAGTCTATATTCAGGGAAAATTAACGGCTAGTGATTTGGAGTTTTGTAGCTCCAGTTATAAACAATTTAGCGACTACTGCTCAGGAAACAGCTCGTAGTGAATATGTGATTTTGTTGTAAACATTAATGAAAATTTGCCAATGAGTTATTTATTGACTATTATAAAGCTTACTATAAGCTATGTGTGTGAAAGTCAAATCAATATATATATTATTCTGAAAGTAATACTTGAATAGTCGATTAATGACTATTTTAAATTATTGATTTGGCTCAAGGAGTTAAAGGAGGTGAATTGAGCAAAGGCAAAGAAAAGGGTTATCGAGTAGTCGAGTTGGAACCGTCTTACCCAACAGGAGGTAAGTCATTAAGCATGTAGTTGGTATTATTTCAATGGTCATAATGTTTATGTATTGATGCTGAATGGAATGAATAAATATACATATATATATATGTGCATGTACGTATGTGATGATGAAATTGTTGAAAGAAAGAAAAGAGGTAAGATGTACTGAGTTGTTGATCTCGGCACTAAACGTGCGGGATAACCATTTATGACCATGAGATTGGCGCTAAGTGCGCGGGATTAAATTGTACAGCACTAAGTGTGCGATTTGACTATGTTGCACTAAGTGTGCGAAATGAATATGATGCACTAAGTGTGCGAACTGACCATGCGGCACTAAGTGTGCGAGTTTGACTATGTAGCACTAAGTGTGCGATTTGATTACGTAGCACTAAGTGTGCGAGTTGATTATATAGCACTGAGTGTGCGGACTCAATATACATTCGTGAATCATTATGGACACTATGTGTGCGACACTATTGAGTCGATCGCGGACAGCGGATCTGGTAAGTGTCTTGAGTACATGGCTAATAGGTGCTATGCTTATACTTGGTGTTGAGCTCGGTAAGTTTGAACCTATGTGACAAATATACATGAAGTCACGTACATAAAATTTATCGTAGGATGGGTGAAAGGCCGTTTAGTCATTTGATTGTAACAAAAATAAATTGATTTATGAAAATGCTTCAATGTCCTATTGATGAGTATATGGAATGTGAATGCATGAATTGATATGAAATTGAATTGATAGGTTGGAGGAACTATGGTATGGTTCGGAATGGATGGAGTAATTAGCCTCGTTCCATTTTGTTTTCTCTTGTGATAACGTTATTGATGGATGGTAGTGCATAGCTTATGACTTACTGAGTTATAAACTCACTCGGTGTTTCCTTGTCACCCATTATAGGTTGCTTGGACTCATCTATTTTTGCGTGGTCGGGCCGTCATCGAAGTCATCACACCGGATAGCAAGTTTTGGTACTTTCTTCTTAGTTGGCTTAGAAGAACATTTTGGCATGTATAAGCTATTACGTTGTGTTTGAACTTTGGCATGTAAACTTTAAGCCATGCGAAAATGGCACGAATGTTCGATTGAGTTGGATCAAGGGTAGGCATGAAATGAACCTAGTTACTTTCGTAACAGATGCTGGCAGCAGCAGTGTCATGAGATTGAAAAATCACTAAAAAATAGTAGGAGTGGAATTAATTGATGAATAAATTATGTAAGCGAAGCTCGATGAGTCTGTTTTCATGAGGAAGTAACGAAAAGATCATATGGGCAGTATATTAGGAGATAATCAGATTTTTGTGGGACAGGGCCAGAACGGTTTCTGGATTCCCTGCTCCGACTTTGGAAATTCATTACAAATTAACCAGAGATAATTAGGGGTCATACCATATATGTACAGATTCCTCTCTGAGTCTAGTTTTCATAGAAACAAACGGCATCAGTATTGAAGCCCCGTGCAGGGAGATATTCAAGTCGTAATGGGCAAAGGTCAGTGTAGTCGACCCCTGCAACTTGGGAGATTTTGACTAATAAACTGTACTAATTGGCCCAACCAAAAATTCTAGAAAAAAATACATAGATGGGCACATGAGTCTAGTTTCTGGGAAAAATTACGAAACTGATTTTCGAGTTACGAAACTCAAGATATGATTTTTAAAACGACTAGTACACAGATTGGGCAGTGTCTGGAAAATAAATTTTATAAGGGGTTAAAGTCAGTTAACACCTCGTGTTCGACTCCGGTGTCGGTTTCGGGTTCGGGGTGTTACATTTTATTGGTATCAGAGCTATGGTTTAGTCGGTTCTAGGACTACCATAGCGCGTATGAGTCTAGCTATACATGCCGAATGTTAATGTTTAAATGTGTGATGACTTCCGACGGTTGAAATGTTTTTGTTTTGATTAGTAAATGGACCCCGGTGAAGAAAGAACCCTAGCGGATGACATTGAGAGCGTAGCGGCTGCTCCTGCACAAGGGACGCCGCCTGTTGAACCTCAGTCATCTGCGAATAATCAAGGTGAGGGGGCTAAACAAGCCTTCTTTACCATGATGAATGAGTGGGTCGCGCAATATGCCCGAACCAACCCGGCTGTCCAACAATTCCTGAATTTGAATAATCCACCCCAAGAGCCTGTAATGCCATCAGTCGCTGATCCTGTGAGGCTGAGTAAGCCACCTGTAGACTTGATTAGGAAGCGTGGGGCCGAGGAGTTCAAGGCCATAGTAACTGATGATGCCGAAAGGGCCGAGTTCTGGCTAGATAACACCATTCGGGTGTTCGATGAATTGTCATGCACACCCGACGAATGTCTAAAATGTGCTGTATCTTTGTTGCGAGACTCAGCCTACTATTGGTGGAGGACCTTGATTTCCATAGTCCCGAACGAGCGAGTAACTTGGGACTTCTTTCAAATGGAATTCCGGAAGAAATTTATTAGCCAACGGTTCATTGATCAGAAACGTAAGGAGTTCTTGGAACTCAAGCAAGGCCGTATGACTGTATCTGAATACGAACATGAATTCGTAAGACTCAGTAGGTATGCCCGGGAGTGTGTAGCTGACGAGGTTGCTATGTGCAAAAGATTCGAGGAAGGATTGAATGAAGATTTAAAGCTACTAATGGGTATTTTGGAAATAAAAGAATTCGTAACACTAGTCGAACGAGCCTGCAAGGCGGAAGAACTTGGAAAGGAGAAGAGGAAGGCTGAATTTGAAGCTAGGGATTATCGTAAGAGATCGACGGGTAAAGCTCCGTTCTCAGCTGTAAAGAAGTTCAGGGAGGACATTAAGAAGTCGAGGGCGACTGCGGGAATTTCCATCAGGGCAAGACCATCGATGGGCTCCCGAGCTACTTCGGTAGCTAGTGTGGGCAATAATCGTCACGAGAAACCTGAATGTCCCCAATGTGGAAGACGACACCTAGGTGAATGTTGGGGCAAGTCTACTAGCAGGGTCTGTTACGGATGCGGTTCGAAGGACCACTTCATTAGAGATTGCACGGAGCTGGATGAGAAGAATAAGATTCAAGGTGCAAGACCTAGTGGAGTGACATCTAGAGGTAGACCACCGAGAATTTTAGGAGGCAGGGGTGGTAGTCAGAGGGGGGCCTCTGATACGGCCGATCGAGCCGAGAACCGTATTCCTGCTAGAGCATATGCCATTCGCGCACGAGAGGAGGCATCCTCCCCCGACGTCAGCACTGGTACCTTCACTCTCTTTGATACTAATGTGATTGCATTGATTGACCCTGGTTCTACTCATTCATATGTATGCGAAACCTTAGCAACCAGTAAGACTCTACCTGTCGAGTCTACTGAGCTCGTAATTCGAGTATCAAACCCTTTGGGTCAATGCGTACTTGTTGATAAAGTGTGTAAGAGATGCCCTCTAATAATCCGAGAATCCTGTTTTCTGGCCGATTTGATGCTTTTGCTGTTCGACGAGTTTGATGTTATTTTTGGTTTGGATTGGTTAACCGCGCATGATGCGGTTGTGAATTGCAAAAGCAAGACTATCGATTAGAGGTGCGCAAATAACGAAATAATCCGAGTTGAGTCTGCGGACTTAAGGGGGTTGCCAGCTGTAATATCAGCAATGTTGGCCCAGAAATATGTAAGGAAAGGGTGCGAAACGTACCTCGCGTATGTACTTGATGACAAGGAGTTAGAAAAGAAACCCGAATCGGTGCCGGTGGTTTGTGAATACCCGGATGTTTTTCCTGAAGAGTTACCGGGTTTGCCACCTGTTCGGGAGGTAGAGTTTGGTATTGAGCTTGTACCTGGAACTACGCCAATTTCGATCGCTCCGTATCGTATGGCACTAACCGAATTAAAAAGGTTGAAAGCTCAGTTGCAAGAATTGACGGATAGAGGTTTCGCTCGACCGAGTTTCTCACCTTGGGGTGCACCAGTATTGTTCGTGAAAAAGAAGGACGGAACCATGAGGTTGTGCATTGACTATCGTCAACTGAATAAAGTGACGATAAAGAATAAGTATCCGTTACCGCGTATTGATGATTTGTTCGACCAACTGAAGGGAGCCTCAATGTTCTCAAAAATAGATCTGAGATCGGGCTATTATCAGTTGCGAATTCGAGAATCGGACATACCCAAAACTGCCTTCAGGACGAGATATGGTCACTACGAGTTCTTAGTGATGCCGTTTGGGCTCACTAATGCCCCTGCGGTGTTTATGGATTTGATGAATCGGATCTTCAGGCCGTATTTGGATCGGTTCGTAGTTGTGTTTATTGATGACATCTTGGTCTATTCAAGAGATGAGACCGAACATGCTGAGCATCTGAGGCAAGTGTTGCAAATTTTGCGGGATAAGCAGTTATATGCTAAGTTCAGTAAGTGTGAGTTCTGGTTAAGAGAGGTTAGCTTCTTGGGTCATGTGGTGTCCGCATCGGGTATTCGAGTTGACCCAAGCAAAATTTCAGTCATACTTAACTAGAAGCCTCCGAGAAGTGTTACCGAAGTCCGGAGCTTTCTAGGGCTCGCCGGTTATTACCGACGATTTGTCAAAGGTTTCTCGATGATAGCCACACCAATGACGAAGTTACTTCAAAAGGATGTTAAGTTCGAATGGACGGAGAAATGTCAGAAAAGCTTCGATCAACTGAAAACTCATTTGACTGAAGCTCCAATTTTGGTGCAACCCAAATCGGGTAAAGAGTTTGTCATTTATAGTGATGCATCCCTACTTGGGTTGGGTTGCGTATTGATGCAAGAAGGTCGAGTTGTGGCCTATGCGTCGAGACAATTGAAGCCACACGAGAGAAATTATCTGACCCATGATCTCGAACTAGCCGCCATTGTGTTTGCATTGAAAATATGGCGACATTATTTGTTTGGTGAGAAGTGCCATGTGTTTTCGGATCACAAAAGTCTCAATATTTGATGACTCAACGAGACTTGAATCTGCGACAAAGACGTTGGCTTGAGTTGTTGAAAGATTACGAGCTTGTCATTGATTACCACCCGGGAAAGGCTAATGTGGTTGCGGACGCCTTAAGCCGGAAATCACTGTTTGCTTTGCGAGCGATGAATGTACACTTGTCTGTTCTACCTGACAATGTGTTAGTAGCTGAATTAAAAGCCAAACCATTATTGACTCATCAAATTCGTGAAGCTCAGAAAGTCGATGATGAATTGGTTGCAAAACGAGCTGAGTGTGTTCCGAACAAGGAATCGGAGTTTCAGATTGATGATGATGGTTGTTTGAGGTTTAGAAGTCGTTTGTGTGTTCCAAGGAATTCGGAACTCATTCCGATGATTCTGAACGAAGCCTATTGTAGCCGAATGTCAATTCACCCGGGGAGCACGAAAATGTACAACGACTTGAAACGTCGGTTTTGGTGGCATGGTATGAAACGAGACATCTCCGACTTTGTTTCGAGATGTTTAATATGTCAACAAGTGGAAGCGGAACATTAAGTGCCTTCAGGGTTACTTTAGCCGATCATGATACCCGAGTGGAAATGGGACCGAGTCACAATGGACTTTGTGTCCGGACTGCCATTGTCCGCAAGTAAGAAGGATGCGATTTGGGTTGTTGTTGATAGGCTGACTAAGTCGGCTCACTTTATCCTCGTGCGTACGGATCTTTCATTGGATAAACTAGCCGAATTGTATGTCTCTCAGATTGTGAGATTACATGGAGTACCTATTTCTATCGTGTCGGATAGAGATCCGAGATTTACCTCACGATTTTGGAAGAAATTGCAAGAAGCTTTGGGTACCAAGCTGCATTTTAGCACCGCTTTTCACCCCTAAACCGATGGTCAATCCGAGCGGATAATTCAGATGCTTGAGGATATGTTGAGATGTTGCATCCTCGAGTTTAGTAGTTCATGGGAACGGTATTTACCTTTGATTGAATTCGCTTACAACAATAGTTTTCAATCAAGTATTAAGATGGCACCTTACGAGGCTTTGTACGGGCGTAAATGCCGCACACCATTGTTTTGGACTGAGCTTGGTGAAAGTAAAATTTTCGGAGTTGATTTGATTAAAGATGCCGAACAGAAAGTAAAGGTGTTATGGCTCGAACACGGGATCGAGGAAGCTACTTGGGAAACCGAGAGCTCGATGAAAGAACGATATCCAAACCTATTTACCGGTAAGATTTTCGGGGACGAAAATTTCTTAAGTGGGGGAGAGTTGTGACAGCCCAAAATTGACCCTAGTCGGGAAGTGGTTTCGGGACCGCTAAACCGAGTCACCGAAAGGTTTGAATGTGATGTTTATTATCTAGAATATGTAATCATGAATGTGTGAAAATTTCAAGCTTCGATTTAGTCGATTGCATGTGAATTTAGTCAATAGGACTAATATGAGAAAATTTTAAAATGTGATAGGTCAATGCATGAGGACCTATTAGTGCATGTGGAAGAAAAAGGGGACTTGCATGTCAAATTCCCCCTCCCTAATATGTAGTGGCCGGCCATGCTATGGGTGGAAACATGTCACCAACATGTTGTGTTAGTGATGTATGGTAAGGAAAATAAAATATTAAGTATGATAATTAAAATAAATTAAAGAAAGGAATTAAACAATGAAAAGGAAGGGTGATGAAAAAAAGAAAATGGTCTCATCCATACCCCCCCTTGTTGCCGTGAGTTGAGGAAAGAAAACAAAAAAAAAATGTGTGTTCATCCTTGAACACCTTTGGCCGAATAGAGGAAAGAAAGGAAGGGGAAGAGCTTGAGAAAATCGGCTATGGTGGTTTGCTAGACTAAGGTATGTTTGATGTTGTTCTTGAGTTGCATGCATGTTTTAGTAGTTGACTTGAGTTCTAAAAACCCATGGTTCAATTTTGTGGATTGATGATGATTTTGTGTTTTGCCATTGATGAGTGCTTGAGCTTTTTGATAGTTGTTGATGAAAAGTGAAAGATATGTTAAAGATTAATATGTTTTGTGTTGAAGTTTTTGGTGATTTTGAGTAGTTGGGGCTAAATTACAAAAACAAATTTTTGAAGGACTCAAAGGTGAAATAAATGAGATGTATGGACTTATATGGGCACTAGGAAGATTCGGCCGTTAAGGAGTGTGACCAAACTTTGTGTATTTTGTGTTTTGTGGAATAAAGACTAAATTGTGAAAGTGCGAAATATTAGGGGTAAAAATGTAATTTACCCATTTATGCGTTATTAGACCAAATTGAATGAAAATATGTTAAATTAAGGCTTGGCAAGCTAGCTATTAAGGTGAAATGCTAATGTTAGTATTTGATTCGGTAATAATCTGTTTGGGGACAGCAGCAGTAAGGTGATTTTGGAAAATCGCCATAATTTGTAGGAGTTGAATTAGAAGCTGAGTGAATTATGCCATTAAAGCTTGAAGAGTCTATTTTCTTACAAAAGAAAATATGAAAACAAAAGAGTTACCGATCTTGAGATATTTGAAGTATTGTGGGGCTGAGTCAAAATGACTACTAGATTCCCTGTTCTGTTTTTAGAAAATCATTATAAATTGTACAAAAATGATCATAAGATAAAATTTATATGCTTAGACTCCTTAATGAGTCTAGTTTCAAATGAGATCAAATACAACACATTTTGAATTCTGTAAAATGAGAAATTTGATTCGTAGTGAAGAGTGGTCAGAATAGTCAAACAGTGAAACAGGGGAAACTTTAAGAAAAATCTGGTATTGATTGGCCAAGCCAAAAATTCTGAAAATTTTATGGATGGAAGATATACGAGTCTATATTCAGGGAAAATTAACGGCTAGTGATTTGGAGTTTTGTAGCTCCAGTTATAAACAATTTAGCGACTACTGCTCAGGAAAACAGCTCGTAGTGAATATGTGATTTTGTTGTAAACATTAATGAAAATTTGCCAATGAGTTATTTATTGACTATTATAAAGCTTACTATAAGCTATGTGTGTGAAAGTCAAATCAATATATATATTATTCTGAAAGTAATACTTGAATAGTCGATTAATGACTATTTTAAATTATTGATTTGGCTCAAGGAGTTAAAGGAGGTGAATCGAGCAAAGGCAAAGAAAAGGGTTATCGAGTAGTCGAGTTGGAACCGTCTTACCCAACACGAGGTAAGTCATTAAGCATGTAGTTGGTATTATTTCAATGGTCATAATGTTTATGTATTGATGCTGAATGGAATGAATAAATATACATATATATATATGTGCATGTACGTATGTGATGATGAAATTGTTGAAAGAAAGAAAAGAGGTAAGATGTACTGAGTTGTTGATCTCGGCACTAAACGTGCGGGATAACCATTTATGACCATGAGATTGGCGCTAAGTGCGCGGGATTAAATTGTACAGCACTAAGTGTGCGATTTGACTATGTTGCACTAAGTGTGCGAAATGAATATGATGCACTAAGTGTGCGAACTGACCATGCGGCACTAAGTGTGCGAGTTTGACTATGTAGCACTAAGTGTGCGATTTGATTACGTAGCACTAAGTGTGCGAGTTGATTATATAGCACTGAGTGTGCGGACTCAATATACATTCGTGAATCATTATGGACACTATGTGTGCGACACTATTGAGTCGATCGCGGACAGCGGATCTGGTAAGTGTCTTGAGTACATGGCTAATAGGTGCTATGCTTATACTTGGTGTTGAGCTCGGTAAGTTTGAACCTATGTGACAAATATACATGAAGTCACGTACATAAAATTTATCGTAGGATGGGTGAAAGGCCGTTTAGTCGTTTGATTGTAACAAAAATAAATTGATTTATGAAAATGCTTCAATGTCCTATTGATGAGTATATGGAATGTGAATGCATGAATTGATATGAAATTGAATTGATAGGTTGGAGGAACTATGGTATGGTTCGGAATGGATGGAGTAATTAGCCTCGTTCCATTTTGTTTTCTCTTGTGATAACGTTATTGATGGATGGTAGTGCATAGCTTATGACTTACTGAGTTATAAACTCACTCGGTGTTTCCTTGTCACCCATTATAGGTTGCTTGGACTCATCTATTTTTGCGTGGTCGGGCCGTCATCGAAGTCATCACACCGGATAGCAAGTTTTGGTACTTTCTTCTTAGTTGGCTTAGAAGAACATTTTGGCATGTATAAGCTATTACGTTGTGTTTGAACTTTGGCATGTAAACTTTAAGCCATGCGAAAATGGCACGAATGTTCGATTGAGTTGGATCAAGGGTAGGCATGAAATGAACCTAGTTACTTTCGTAACAGATGCTGGCAGCAGCAGTGTCATGAGATTGAAAAATCACTAAAAATAGTAGGAGTGGAATTAATTGATGAATAAATTATGTAAGCGAAGCTCGATGAGTCTGTTTTCATGAGGAAGTAACGAAAAGATCATATGGGCAGTATATTAGGAGATAATCAGATTTTTGTGGGACAGGGCCAGAACGGTTTCTGGATTCCCTGCTCCGACTTTGGAAATTCATTACAAATTAACCAGAGATAATTAGGGGTCATACCATATATGTACAGATTCCTCTCTGAGTCTAGTTTTCATAGAAACAAACGGCATCAGTATTGAAGCCCCGTGCAGGGAGATATTCAAGTCGTAATGGGCAAAGGTCAGTGTAGTCGACCCCTGCAACTTGGGAGATTTTGACTAATAAACTGTACTAATTGGCCCAACCAAAAATTCTAGAAAAAAATACATAGATGGGCACATGAGTCTAGTTTCTGGGAAAAATTACGAAACTGATTTTCGAGTTACGAAACTCAAGATATGATTTTTAAAACGACTAGTACACAGATTGGGCAGTGTCTGGAAAATAAATTTTATAAGGGGTTAAAGTCAGTTAACACCTCGTGTTCGACTCCGGTGTCGGTTTCGGGTTCGGGGTGTTACAGAGTCATTAGTATCAAACAACGATAAAATTGTGTGAATGATTAATATATCTATGAGTAAGAGAAATGACCTATTCGATCGATGTCTGCCATTATATGAAAATATGTGAATTAAATTAGTTGTATGAGCCATAAAGTAAAGTGAAGCATGTGCTGAAAATTTCTTTGTGAATTTATATTTGGCTAATAGTCTTTATGTGTGGTATACTTGTGAATATTCAGCCTAGTGATTGTAATTAGAATACGAGTTTGGTAATATTCATTGTTCGATTTAAGTGACATGTTTTAATTGTTGAAAGACTTAAAACTTATTAAGCATAGTAATGCTTACTTTGTTGCCTTAATTCTGTGTTTTGTAGATTTTGTTTGTCAGCTACGGTCTCGGGGATCTCAAAGTCAAAGTCATCCACACTATCTAAGCTTTTTGGTACTCTAGTAGTTAAATTTCGATATTGGCATGTACAGGCTTAACTTTTTGTTGTTAAATAATTATCTTTTTGATGATGTATATATGTTTAGCCATGCGAAAATGGCTTGATAAGTTACTGTATGTGTTCCAAATGGTTAATGTGAATGTGTGGTTGAGATTTAATTAATCTTTTAAATTTCTGATGTGAATTGAACTTAAGAAATGAATCACTATACCTAATTATCTTGATATGACCCTTTTGTATATGGTAATACTCTTTAACCCTCCGGCGACGGGTATAGGTTAGGGGCGTTACAGAACATATATGAATCACATAAAACTCATATTATCTTTTTTGTTTCAATACAAAATTCACTATTCATTTGGTCATTTTTCAATACATTAGCCAAATATACACACATATCATTACCAATTCCAAACAAATCTTATAAGACGAATTATAAATTAAATTATTTTCTTTGAACCACAAATATGGCACATTTTCAACTCAATATATATAATCTAATATTTGATCTTTTATTTACCATACATTAAACAAAACCTATTAACCAAAAAAATCATATAACATGCTCAATATTTATCTTCATCAACCGTACATAATATAATAATCATTCAAGCATAATACATGCACATTCATTTCCATTACAAACTGAATCAAAAAGACTAATAAACATTTGAATATACATATATATTTATATATAAATCATCATCACTTTATTTCATTAATAAAGCCAAATTACAAAACCATTCACACAATAAAACATATCATATTTCAAACTTGCCATAAGTGAGCCAATTTTTAAACAATTTGTGATACTTAACAAAACACAACAACCAAGGCTCACATATATTTTTATCTATATATGAACCTTAGTGGAATCAACCAAAAAAACATATCTATAATCACCAACCAAATTCAATACACATAACAGATGTATAATATTGACTAAAGTTTCATATACTCACATAACATATTAGCCATTTTCGCATGACTTAATATATACAACTTCAATCTTAACAAAACATAACCTAGCTTATACATGCCATAGGTTCAAGTTTAAACTTATCAAATACCAAAAATAGTCGATAGTGTGATGGACTTTGCTGACGATCCTCGAGCTTGTAACTAATCTTCGAAATCTATAAAACAGAAACAAACATAAACACACACAGAGTAAGCTATCATAGCTTAGTAAGTCATAAGCAAATAAACAATTAACTGACATAATCAACTCATTTAAACCAAACCAAATTATACTATCATAATCACATTAAATCACAAGCTTATAGTTTCATGTATAACATATTCTTTCATATATAAACTTATTCATGACTGATTCTACATGTATCTATTCTCAATGTAATATTTAATTTCAAAACCATAGTACCATTATACAACCGAACATACATAAACCCACATACATATATCCATGAATCATTTTATAAATATTCACATGATTTAATCAAAAGTCCGAATACACTTTCCATATGCACATACATTTTTCATTTAAATTATACATGATTTACAACACATATCAAGTATCTTACCTCCCTTATTTCAAATAGCTAAATAAACTATCACATACCTGATCACTTTAGCTCGTTTTACACTTTCAAACACAACTATCATTTCCCGTTGAACCATTCAAAATTGAATAGGATACTTAGATAATCACATATAACGTACAATGCCAACATCCCAGACGTGGTCTTACATGCTATCTCATATCGATGTCACTGTTCTAGATAGGGTCTTACACGAATCAAATACGATGCCGATGTACCAGACATGGTCTTAATCATAACCACATATATCGATGCCAATGTCCCAGATGTGGTCTTACACGAGAACACATATCCTAAATCCTATGTCATAACATACGTATCCTAGCTATTCCTAAGGTTCGTATGGGGCTTTCAGACGTCGTAACTCGGTCGAATCGAACTCGTAAACTTAATTCCCAAGCATATACACATTCAGTCATTATGTATATATAATCATAAAATTCGATTCAGCATTTAAAACTTATATATATTCAAAATTAACAGAATTTATTTGCTTATAAAATTACATTGGACAATGAAAATCGGAACGAAACGGCTAATCGACAACTTTAGTTTTCCCCCGATCCAAATCTGATTTCTTTGGTTTTTGATCTAAACATATTCAAATTAAACTCATTCAAACATATTTTCACTCAATTTAGTCCAAAAACACATAAATTGCCAAATTACCACTTTACCCCTGACATTTTACACTTTTTACAAGTTAGACCAAATTTCACAAAACACAAAACATGCAAAAGTTTCACAATCCATGCTTAGGCCGAATACTAACCATGTTCATTCAAGTCCATACATTTTATTTATTGTAGATTTTAGTCCCTTGATTTATTATTTTTGCAATCTAACCCTAATTACTCAAAATCATCAAAAATTCCAATACAACACATATCAATCCAAAGCATATCTTTCATAACTCATCAAATAACATCACAAAACTCAAATATTCGCCAATGGCATGACTCAAAATATTCATCAAAATCAGAAATTCAAACATGGGCTTTGTACATTACACTGCAACGATCTCAAAAACGTAAAAATTATCAAAAACTGAGCTAGTTACATACCTTGATTGAGCTTAACAAAGGGCCGAACCTCAAACTCTTTATTTTCTTTTTCTTTTCTTTAGGTTCGGTCATGCAAAGAGTATGAGCACTTATGTTTTATTTTATGTTTTATATTATTATTACATTTTAATCATTTTACTTATTTAACCTTATAATTAAATTTTAAACCTTTATAATTCATGGTTATAACCGTCCACTACATAATCTTATTGTCAAAATGCATTTTAAATACCTCCACTTATAAAGACACATTCATTTAGGCCCTTTTACAATTAACCATCAAATTTTCATTTTACGCGATTAAGCCCTTTTATTAAATCGGGCACTCAAACGACAAAAATAAATCACAAAAATTTCATAGATATAAATTCACACATAATAAACATAGAAAAAAATTTTAAAATATTTTTCTGACTCAAATTCGTGGTCCCAAAGCCACCGTTTCGAATAGGGTCTAAATCGGGCTGTTACAACTCTCCTCCTTAGGGATTTTTGTCCCCGAAAATCTTACCGGTGAATAGGTTCGGATAACGTTCTTTCATTGCATACTCTAGCTCCCATGTTGCTTCTTCAACTCCGTGTTTATGCCACAATACTTTCACTAACGAAATTTTCTTATTTCGCAATTCTTTAACTTCGCGATTCAGTATACGAATCGGTTCTTCCTCATACGTAATATCAGACTTAATCTCAATCTCTGACGGACTAATCACATGTGAGGGATCAAATCGATATCTATGAAGCATTGAAACATGGAATACATTAATGATCTTTTCTAACTCAGGCGGCAATAGCAGTCTATAAGCAACCGTTCTGATACGCTCTATAATCTCATATGGCACAATAAATCTCGGACTCAATTTGCCTTTACGACCGAATCTGAGTATTTTCTTCCATGGTAGACTTTCAAAAATACTTTGTCTCCAATCTGAAATTCTATATCTTTTTGTTTAAACTCTGCATACGATTTCTAACGATCTGACGCTGTTTTTAGACTTTCGCAGATCACTTTTACTTTATGTTCAGTCTCTCTGATCAAATTGACCTCGTGTATCTCGTTTTCACTGAGCTCAGTCCAATATAATGGTGTACAACATTTACGGCCATACAAAGCCTCGTAAGGTGCCATTTTGATACTCGATTGAAAGCTATTATTGTATGCAAATTCAATCGGAGGTAAGTATCATTCCCACATACCTTCAAACTCGAGAATGTAACATCTTAACATATTCTCAAGTATCTGAATGATTCGTTCAAACTGACCATCTGTTTGCGAATGGAAAACAGTCCTGAAATGTAATTTCGTACCTAGAGCATCTTGCAGTTTCTTCCAAAACCGTGATGTAAACCTCGGATCTCTATCTAAAACTACAGAAATAGGTACTCCGTGTAATCTCACAATCTAATAAACATACAATTCAGCTAGCTTATCAAGCGAGTAATCTGTGCGAATCGGAACAAAATGAGCCGATTTAGTCAATTTATCCACAATAACCCAGATTGCAACTTTCTTGCTCGGTGTTAACGGTAAACCAGATACAAAATCCATCGTGACTCTGTCCCATTTCCACTCAGGTATCATGATCGGTTGAAGCAATCCAAAAGGTACCTGATGCTTGGCTTTTACTTGTTGAAAAATTAAACATTTTGAAACAAAGTCAGATATGTCTCGCTCCATGCCATGCCACCAATAAAGTTGTTTCAAATCATTATACATTTTCGTACTACCTAGGTGAACAGATAACCGACCGCTATGAGCTTCGTTCAAAATCATCTGAATTAACTCTGGATTTCTCGGAACACATATTCGATTTCTGAACCTCAGACAACCTTCAGCATCAACTTAGAACTCTGAATCAACATATGAATCACATTGGATTCGTTTTGCTAATAAATCATTATCAACCTTCTGAGCAATACAAATTTGTTGAATAAAGAACGGTCTTACTTGTAATTTAGCTATTATCGAATCATCATCAGACATATCCATATACGGATTCATTGCACGCAAAGAAAATAGTGATTTTCAGCTTAAAGCATCAGCAACAACATTAGCCTTTCCCAGATGGTAGTCAATCACAAGCTCATAGTCTTTTAACAACTCTAACCATCGACGTTGTCTCAAATTTAGATCTATCTGAGTCATCAAATATTTCAAGCTTTTGTGATCAAAATAAACATGACATTTCTCACCAAATAGATATTGACGCCATATCTTCAATGCAAACACAATAGCTGCCAATTCTAGGTCGTATGTCAGATAGTTTTTTTCATGAGGCTTTAACTGTCTCGAAGCATAAGCTATAACATTGGCTTCCTACATCAAAACATAGCCCAAACCATTTAAAGATGCATCATTATAGATAAAAAATTCTTTACCCGATTCTGGCTGAACTAGCACTGGAGCTTTAGTCAAAAGGGCTTTCAACTGATCAAAACTTTTCTGGCACTTTTCTGACCACTCAAACTTAACATTTTTCTGTAATAGCTTGATCATTAGGTTTGTAATCATAGAGAAACCTTTCACGAACCATCTATAGTAATCAACAAGTCCTAGAAAACTTTAAACTTCAAAAACATTTCTCGGAGGTTTCCAATCAAGTATAGCTAAAATTTTACTCGGATTAGCCCGAATACCCGATGCTGATACAACATGACCCAGAAAACTAACTTCGCATAACCAGAACTTGCATTTATTAAACTTTGCATACAATTTTTTTCTTACAAAGTCTGTAACACAAGTCTCAGATGTTCGGCATGCTCGATTTCATCTCGGGAATAGATCAATATTTCATCTATGAACACAACCACAAATCGATCCAGATACTATCTGAAGATCTGGCTCATCAAATCCATGAAAACAGCAAGTACAATAGTGAGACCGAAAGGCATAACCAGAAACTCAAAGTGTCTGTACCTCATTCGAAAAGTAGTCTTTGGAACATCCGAGTCTTTAACTCGCAACTAATAGTATTCAGATCTCAAATCTATCTTTGAAAACACTATAGCCCCTTTCAGCTGATCGAATAGGTCATCAATCTGTGGCAACGAATATTTATTCTTTATAGTCACCTTATTGAGTTGTCTATAGTCAATACACATTCTCATAGTTCCGTCTTTCTTTTTCACAAATAAAACTAGTGCACCCTAGGGAGAGAAACTCGATGCACGAAACCTCTCTCTGTCAATTCTTACAACTGAGCTTTCAATTCTTTTAATTCAGTAGGTGCTATTCTGTACGAAGTAATTGATATTAGAGTCATCCCCGGCGCTAACTCAATACTAAACTCTACCTCTCGGATAGGTGGTAAACCCGGTAATTCTTCAGGAAACTCGTTTGGATACTCGCACACAATTGGTACCGATTTGATCTTTCTTTCAGCCACTTTACTATCAAGCACATATGAAAAGTAAGCTTTACAACCCTTTCTCACATACTTTTGAGCTAACATCGAAGATATCATTGCTGGTAAACCATTCAGATCATTAGATTCAATTTGAATAATCTCATCATTTTGGCACGGTAAATCAATAGTATTTCTTTTGCAATTGACGACAGCATCGTGCAAAGTCAACCAATCCATACCCAAGATTATATCGAATTCTTCAAATGGCAACAACATCAAATTAGCCAGAAAACACAAATTTCAAATCATCAAAAGACAAATCTTACACACTTTATCAACCATAACACACTGGCCCAATCGATACTCTAATCATAAACTCAGTAGACTCAATAGGCAAAGTCTTACAAAATACTAAGGTCTCACACACATAAGAATGAGTCAAACCAGGATCAATCAATGCAATTACACTAGTATCATAAAGAATGAATGTACCAGTAATAACATCTGGCGATGAAGCCACCTCTTGAGCATGTATGGCACAAGCTCTGGCAGGTGCACGAGCCTCAGATCGAACTACTGTGTCCTTAGTTCCTCTCTGACTGCTACTCACATTACCCATATGTAATATCCTGATTTTGGGCCTAGTCGGAATAGTGGTTTCATGACCATAAAATCCGAGATAGAAATAATTATTTTATGATTATTTTGAGGTCTATGATATGATTGCATGAATGTGTGAAAATTTCGTGAAGAAATTTTATGCATAAAGTGCTTAAATTGAAATTAGGGACTAAATCGAATAATTTGCAAAACTTGCATTCTAGAATTTTCTAGTATGAAATTGTTTTGAAAAATTAATTAGGAGGTCTTAAATAGAAATTTTACCAATTTCTAAGTCTATGGACAAAAATTGGACATGAATGGAATTTTTGGAAAGTTTAGTAGTAAAGGCATTTTGGTCATTTAGGGGTAAAATGAATTAAAATACAAAATTAAAAGCCACTTTTGCTCATCTTCAACCCCATGGCCGAATGTAGCAAGGAGAAACCATGGCTAGGGTTTTTCAAGCTTCCAAGCTCGATTGTAAGTCCGTTCTAGCCTCGTTTTTAACGATATTTACGTTTTTGGAGTCCTGGTAGCTCGATTAAGCTTATGCTAGCAATAATTCAACCTAGGGTTCATATTTGGAAAAATACCCATAGGTGAAATTTGTGTATTTTGGTGTTTTATGATAGAATATGAGGTTTTAAATTATCTTAGACAACTTGTACTACTCGATTTTAAGCGAAAACGAGAAAAAGGGCTTAATCGGTAAAAATACCTAATAGTCATAAGTACATGTTAGAGTGAGAATTTGATGTTGCCATAGAATGGAAAAATGATCAGCATGTCATAAAACATAAGAGAATAGGCTGAAGTTTAATTTACGAGCTTTGGGGCAAAAGTGTAAATATGTGAAAGTTTAGGGGCAAAACTGTAATTTTTCCAAAATATGATTTTTGGTCAATTTGAATAATGTGAGTCCTAATTAGACTATATTTTAAATGATAGAGCAAGGAAAGCTAAAATTTGGGCTAAAATGGGGAAAATACCAAGTTGTGGACGAAATGGTAAAAGTAGCCATTTTCGCATACGAGGTAAGTTCATGTGTAAATAATGTAGTATAATTGTTATTTTTAAGTTATTGATGTTAATTATATGATATGCTGATTTTTATCATGAAATATATGCTTTGTGGTTATTTTCGAATAAAATGCAAATTATGTGAATTATTTGTTAAATATAAAGTGCTACCAAGTATTGGTTTTGGTATTTTACAGAAGATGGCATGGAGATGTGTTCGAGGAAAATCCCATTTGAACCTTAGGAATATATTAGAATACAAGTGACATGTCACTAGGATATTTGGGCATCCGAACTCGTTGAGTTGAGTCTGAGTTCACTTATGGATGCGAATGTCCGAACTCATTGAGTTGAGTCCGAGTTCGAGAGATGTAACTAGGCATCCGAGCTTGTTGAGTTGAGTCCGAGTTCACTTATGGGCGGGTTACACGGTAGCTTGGCTACATATGTGGCACTTATATGCAAACTTTCCATGTATCCGAATTATATTCCGATGTGTTCAACGGGTAAAATTCTACTCAAATGGAGGAATACTCGAGATGAAAGGGACGTATTGGTAAGTGTTGTGAAATGAATGCTTTGAACAGGTATGTACTTAACGCTCGGGTTGAAAACTTGATATAACAACAATATGGTAAGATGATAAATGAAAATGTGATATGAATGTCTCGGTGACGATTATGCAAATGATGTTTTATGTTTGCTTATATAGTTGTGTTACTTGCTATTTGCATGTGAGCTTACTAAGCATTTATGCTTGCTTCCTCCTTTTCTTTCCTTGTAGTGTTGACAAGCCAGCTCGGAAATCGGGAACAGTCGGAGGCATGCTCACACTATATGCGTATACCATCTTGGCATAATAGCTTGCATATTTTGAGTATGGCATGTATAGCATTATAATCATTTTGTATATATGGTCTTATGATATGGTTATTGAGTGGTATGGAAATGCTTGGTAATGATTAGCCATTGGAATGGCTAATCATGATCATATTTGGTGTTATGTATGCTAAATTGCTAGCTAATTCATGGAAACCATGAAATAGGTAAAATTTACCATAAAATAGATTCAGACAGCAGCAGTGACGTGAGTTTGAAAAATCATTAAAAATAGTATAGATACAATTAGATGGTTAATAAAATACGGAATTGAAGAATTATGAGTCTATTTTCATATGGATGGAACAAAACAGGTATATGAGTTATATTTTATGAGATGTTTAAATTTTTGTGAAACAGGGCCAGAGCGATTTCTGGATAACCTGTTCTGATGTTGGAAATTCACCATAAATTGTTCAAAGATAATTATAAGTCATGATTTATATGTACAGATTCCTTATTGAGTGTAGTTTTATTAGAAACAAACGGATTATTCATTGAGACTCTGTACAGGGAGATATCTAATTCGTAATACACAGAGGTCAGAGCAGTCGAACCCTGAAACTGGGGAGACTTTAACTAATAAACTGTACTAATTTGCTTGACCAAAAATTCTAGAAAAAAATTAGTAAATAGATATATGAGTTTAGTTTGAGGGACAATTTACAGAATTAGATTTAGAGTTTTGGAACTCGAGATATGAATTTTTAAGCGATTGTGATGCAGATTGCTAGCTTGACTGAAAATTTTAAAAATAAATTGTTTGAGCTGTTTAAGTAATGAATTAAGTCTATTAACACCTCGTGTTCGAATCCAGCGACGGTCTCGGGTACGGGGCGTTACATTTGGTGGTACCAGAGTAGGTTTAGTCGGTTCTCAGACTAACCTAGCATGTGTAAAAGTTTAGCTATACATGCCACTGATTTGTGATAGTGTGATGTCTTCCGACGCGTATGAGTACCGTCTTATTTAGACAGGGTACGCTCCAACCGAGCTATGCCGACCATGTTTAATGTTATGTGAAGGTATTTGAGTAAAATTATGGTTATGGTAAGTCTCGGTTCAGAAAAGTATGAATAAAAGTTTGTGATACATATGTGATAAATATTCATATTTGCTTAATGCTCATATGATGTAGTGTATGTGGCTTACTTGATAAGATGAACGGAATAAATAGAAAGTAGTAGAGGAATGAATAAAAGTCATAATATTATGATACGAATGAAAATGTCCTTGTCTTGATTTGGACGTCTAATGTTGATTAATGCTAATGATATATAATTTTTATGAGATAAAGGATTATAATGAAATGAACTTATCTATGTTAATTAAATTGTTGGATTGAATTATATGATTGTAATGATATGTACATGATGATGCACGAAATGAAAGTTGTGATTGTGATGCAAATATCTATGTTTGTTTGGCCTTATATGATGTCATGAGCATGAATTAATTTAATTAAATGAATGGATAAGTAAAGCTATCTAGAAAACATAGAATGTATGCATAAGTATATTGTCTAAATGGGACAATAGGAAAATTTGTGTAAGCCAACATGAATGTTGCATTGCCTGAATGAATGACATGATTTTGATGATGTTGCTATGATGATGGAAGTTGTGTCATATGTGTATGTATAAGAAAGTTGAGTCAGAGGTCCTACAACCCTTCCCCCTTACCGAAATGGTACTTATAATGAAATTTCATGAGATTTGTATTGAATAAGTTTCCGGTTGAGAACCCAAAGAGTTCAGTGATAGAATAATTATAAGTATGATCAGAGATTGAAAATGAGCTGATAAGTAAAGTCAGAGTCAGTAAAGTATCGGGTTAATATAAAGATTATTGGAATTATGCACTGTCCCAGTTAGAGAAGGAATTCTCTTTGGTAAATCAAATTACTCAGGTACAAGGTCGAGAAAAGTGTAAATCAAAATTTATTCAGAACTGGCCTTCTTTAGTGAATGGTTTAATATGAAATTTCTGATGGCAGAACTAGTTGGGGAAATGATATTTGAAATGTGAACTATCTGAGTGTGACAGTTATGACTGGACAGATTTAGCAGTTTCTTTTGAGATGTTCTATGTGTTTACCCGTTCTCAAAAATATTTCTATGGCTATTGATCTTCTGAAGAAATTCTTGTTATATGGGAATGTCTTCTAATTCTGGTGTTGGATGAAAGCTTTGGTAGTCTGACTGGTTTATAATTTATATTGCTCTATTTCATCGGGTATTCTATTTCATTTCGTTTGATAAGAATTGATGAGAGAATACATATGATATTATGACTCTGTTTCTTCTACTTGATGCTTCATCTGATATATATGTATGGGAAGATATATTGATCTTGTTATATTTGATTTCAATGGGATTAAATGATGTTTTCTTTTGGACTTTCTTTCTTTGAAGAATTATTGGGGTATTCTGTATTTTCTCTATGAGTTTGGTTTTCGATTTTCTGGCATAATATTGTATCTTGGGTTTCTTTATCCTGGATCTCTTTATTCTGGATCTCTTTATTCTGGGTTTCTCTATCTTGGATTTCTTTATTCGGTTTTCTTATTATCTTTGTTCCATAATTTGTCAATTATGACTCATGTTCGAAGTACGTTCTTTAGCTCGTGATAATCATGTCAAATATGACTATACTTCTAATTTAATCTTGGTAATGTGGTGATTTTAGTATTGGGATTTTTTCTAATTTCTGTGTAAGGATTTGACATCAGTAAAGGCATAGGTGATAAAAGCGTGAGTTTCAGTCGGTATGGTGAATTATTTATTTGAAAGATTTCATGTGACAATTATGCCAGGATTATTTTTCTCAAGTCTTATAATATAATTTCATTTTTGTACTGATAAAAGAGTAAATAGTCTGAACGAGAAGTGTATATTTATTAGAAAGAGTTGGATATCAGTTAAAGTCACTACGAATGATAAGGTTTTCGTCTTGTGAAAGATGAAAAGTTTATTACATGTTGACAAAGTTTGGATAGATGAGAATATTGGTAACCGAAGCGTCTGAACTAGACTAGTCTACATTGAGTAAAGACTTCCTGACTTTCAGTAATGTACTGTTGTATGAATTGTGATGTGTTTCAAGATAGTGAGGTAATGTGATAGTTTAGAGCATTCGATGTTACATAAAATCGGAGTTATTAAAGGGGTTAAAGGCGAGCATTGGGATCTATCAAAATTATCCTTGTCACTGTTGATATTGGGATGGAAATGAGAAGGATTATTCTTGAGGCCATATCAGAATTATTTCCATAGTGGAAGGAGGAAAATGTGATGTATCCTATTGTTAAATGTTTGGCGAGATCTATAAATCATATCTATATTGAATGAATTCCTACTTATCAGATTCATGGAATTTTAGGTCTCTTTGATTGTTGGATTTCTTGGAATTCTGGTCTCCATTAATCAAGTTAAGATCCGGGTTTTATGTCATGATATCATGGGAAACTGAGAAGGGTTGAAAATTTAAGAACAGTTGAGAGTTGAGACTGTAAGCTTTCAGATCATATGAGAAATTAAAGAGATGTATTGGAGGTACAACCTAAGTGAAAGTTCTTCGGCACCGAATATGAGATTAAAAGTGAAGACCACTTTTCTGGTAAGATTTTCGGGGACAAAAAATCCCTAAAGAGGGGAGAGTTGTAATATCTTGATTTTGGGCCTAGTCGGAATAGTGGTTTCGTGATCACAAAATCTGAGATAGAAATAATTATTTTATGATTATTTTGAGGTCTATGATATTATTGCATGATTGTGTGAAAATTTCGTGAAGAAATTTTATGCATAAAGTGCTTAAATTGAAATTAGGGACTAAATCGAATAATTTGCAAAACTTGCATTCTAGAATTTTCTAGTATGAAATTGTTTTGAAATATTAATTAGGAGGTCTTAAATAGAAATTTTACCAATTTCTAAGTCTATGGACAAAAATTGGACATGGATGGAATTTTTGGAAAGTTTAGTAGTAAGGGCATTTTGGTCATTTAGGGGTAAAATGAATTAAAATACAAAATTAAAAGCCAATTTTGCTCATCTTCAACCCCATGGCCGAATGTAGCAAGGAGAAACCATGGATAGGGTTTTTCAAGCTTCCAACCTCGATTGTAAGTCCGTTCTAGCCTCGTTTTTAACGATTTTTACGTTTTTGGAGTCCCGGTAGCTCGATTAAGCTTATGCTAGCAATAATTCAACCTAGGGTTCATATTTGGAAAAATACCCATAGGTGAAATTTGTGTATTTTGGTGTTTTATGATAGAATATGAGGTTTTAAATTATGTTAGACAACTTGTACTACTCGGTTTTAAGCGAAAACGAGAAAAAGGGCTTAATCGGTAAAAATACCTAATAGTCATAAGTACATGTTAGAGTGAGAATTTGATGTTCCCATAGAAGGGAAAAATGATCAGCATGTTATAAAACATAAGAAAATAGGCTTAAGTTTAATTTACGAGCTTTGGGGCAAAAGTGTAAATATGTGAAAGTTTAGGGGCAAAACTGTAATTTTGCCAAAATCTGAGTTTGGGTCAATTTGAATAATGTGAGTCCTAATTAGACTATATTTTAAATGATAGAGCAAGGAAATCTAAAATTCGGGCTAAAATGGGGAAAATACCAAGTCGTGGACGAAATGGTAAAAGTAGCCATTTTCGCATACGAGGTAAGTTCATGTGTAAATAATGTAGTATAATTGTTATTTTTAAGTTATTGATGTTAATTATATGATATGTTGATTTTTATCATGAAATATATGCTTTGTGGTTATTTTCGAATAAAATGCAAATTATGTGAATTATTTGTTAAATATAAAGTGCTACCGAGTATTGGTTTTGGTATTTTACGGAAGATGGCATGGAGATGTGTTCGAGCAAAATCACGTTTGAACCTTAGGAATAGATTAGGATACAAGTGACATGTCACTAGGATATTTGGGCATCCGAACTCGTTGAGTTGTGTCCGAGTTCACTTATGGATGCGAATGTCCGAACTCGTTGAGTTGAGTCCGAGTTCGAGAGATGTAACTAGGCATCCGAGCTCGTTGAGTTGAGTCCGAGTTCACTTATGGGCGGGTTACATGGTAGCTTGGCTACATATGTGGCACTTATGTGCAAACTTTCCATGTATCCGAATTATATTCCGATGTGTTCAACGGGTAAAATTCTACTCAAATGGAGGAATACTCGAGATGAAAGGGACGTATTGGTAAGTGTTGTGAAATGAATGCTTTGAACAGGTATGTACTTAACGCTCGGGTTGAAAACTCGATATAACAACAATATGGTAAGATGATAAATGAAAATGTGATATGAATGTCTCGGTGACGATTATGCAAATGATGTTTTATGTTTGCTTATATAGTTGTGTTACTTGCTATTTGCATGTGAGCTTACTAAGCATTTATGCTTGCTTCCTCCTTTTCTTTCCTTGTAGTGTTGACAAGCCAGCTCGGAAATTGGGAACGGTTGGAGGCATGCTCACACTATATGCGTATACCATCTTGGCATAATGGCTTGCATATTTTGAGTATGGCATGTATAGCATTATAATCATTTTGTATATATGGCCTTATGATATGGTTATTGAGTGGTATGGAAATGCTTGGTAATTATTAGCCATTGGAATGTCTAATCATGATCATATTTGGTGTTTTGTATGCTAAATTGCTAGCTAATTCATGGAAACCATGAAATAGGTAAAATTTACCATAAAATAGATTCAGACAGCAGCAATGATGTGAGTTTGAAAAATCATTAAAAATAGTAGAGATACAATTAGATGGTGAATAAAATATGGAATTGAATAATTATGAGTCTATTTTCATATGGATGGAACAAAACAGGTATATGAGTTATATTTTATGAGATGTTTAAATTTTTGTGAAACAGGGCTAGAGCAATTTTTGGATCCCCTGTTCTGACTTTGGAAATTCACCATAAATTGTTAAAAGATAATTATAAGTCATGATTTATATGTACAGATTCCTTATTGAGTCTAGTTTTATTAGATACAAACGGAATAGTCATTGAAACTCTGTACAGTGAGATATCTGATTCGTAATACATAGAGATCAGAGCAGTCAAACCCTGAAATAGGGGAGAATTTAACTAATAAACTGTACTAATTTGCTTGACGAAAAATTCTAGAAAACAATTAGTAAATAGATATATAAGTCTAGTTTCAAGGAAAATTTACAGAATTTGATTTAGAGTTTTGGAACTCGATATATGAATTTTTAAGCGACTGTGATGCAGATTGCTAGCTTGACTGAAAATTTTAAAAATAAATTGTTTGAGCTGTTTCAGTAATGAATTAAGTCTGTTAACACCTCGTGTTCGACTCCGGCGACGGTCTCGAGTACGGGGCGTTACACCATATTTCTGGGCAGTCTACCTTGAGCTGACATGTTACTCGGTCTCGCATTCTGTACTGTGTTTTGCTCAGCTAACTCAAGGCATTCACGAATGAAATAATCCGTCAATCCACTTTTAAAACAAACCTGATCATGCAATCTACAACTGTTGAGATGTCGTTTATCGTAATGTTTACACTTATGTTGGTTCAATCTAATAGTACCTACACTAGCTACTGAAGTAGCTCTCGAGCTCACAGGTGGTCTATCCCGATCCCGTCTAGGATATCCCCAAGTAGCCTTAGAACGGCTAAAATCATCTCGGAACTTCTTTGATGCCGAATGAAATGTTTTACCTGACGATCTTTTATACAAATCTCTAGCTTCAAAGTCAGCTTTTTTTCTCTTTCTCGAGCTTTTCGGCTTTGCACACTGGCTCAACCAGTACTACGAACTCTTTTATTTCAAGTATGCCAACTAGCAGTTTAATGTCTTCATTGATAGGCCTCACACAACCGTGTCACACGCCCGTGGGGCCTCTGTATAGCCCGTATGCGATAAAATTTTAGCCCAGCTTGAATTGAGTTATTGAGTTGAAAGAAAAAAATTAGGGTTGGGGGTTGACAGGCCTTACACAACCGTGTCACACGTCCGTGGGGCCTCTGTATAGCCCGTATGCGATAAAATTTTAGCCCAGCCTTCACACGGTCACACCCATGCGTCCAGGCCGTGTAGATCACACGGCCATGTCGCATGGCCGTCTGCAATATTGTTCGCTTCTCCCACGCCCGTGTGTCTGAACACATGGTCGTGTGCCTAGCCCGTGTAGCTCTCTGACTTGTTTAAAAATTGAAAATTTAGCTCTAGTTTTCACATGGCCGTATGGATTCTATTAGGCCGTGTCTCTGTAAATATTTGGGAAAATTTAGCTCCAAGGTCAACATGGCCAAGGACACACCCGTGTAGTTCACACGGCCGTGTCACCAGGTCGTGTAGCTCATTGTCAAAATTTTCAAATTTTAAAAACTAAGTCTTAAAATCCACACAGCCAAGGACACGCCATGTGTCCAAGCCCTTTGTGTTACACGACCACATCACACGGTCGTGTAACTTATTTTCGTGCCCATGTTAAGTCACATGGTGTGTCCAGGCCGTGTGGGTTAAAAACCTGCATTTTAATGTTGTTAATATTAAAGAATAAATTAAAATTAGGAAATTAGCAGTGTTAATACTCAGGTTGCCTCCTACGAAGCGCTTATTTAAAGTCTTAAGCTAGATTTGCCTTATGTCCTTTATTACAAAGGTTCACGGAGCTAAAGCTCCTCTCTATCATTTCTAAAGTCCTCATCATTATAAAGTTTAAGTCGATGACCATTTACCTTGAATGTGTCGTATGTTGGGTAAGTTATTTCTATTGTGCTATAGGGAAAGACGGTTTGGGCTACAAATGGACCTGACCATCTTGATTTCAACTTTCTAGGGAACAATTTAAGCTTTGAATTGTATAGCAAAACAAGATCTCCGGCTGCAAATTGCTTGGGTTGCTTCAAACGAGCATCATGGTGTCACTTTGATGCTTCTTTATATAGTCATGAGTTCTCATAAGCATTCGTTTTCCATTCATCTAACTCATTCAACTGCATCAATCTCTTCTCTCCTGCAAGTTTTAGATCATAATTTAGAAATTTTATAGCCCAAAATGCTTTGTGGTCTAACTCAAATGGTAAATGACAACTCTTCCCATAAACAAGTTTGTAAGGAGATGTTCCTATGGGGGTTTTAAAAGCGGTTCTATAGACCCATAAAGCATCGTCTACTTTTACCTCCCAATTTTTCCTATTCGATTCTACGATTTTCTCTAGGATACGTTTGAGCTCCCGGTTTGCCACTTCAACTTGTCCACTAGTTTGAAGATAATAAGGGGTAGCTATTCTGTGGTGTACTCTATATTTTTTAAGGACTTTATCAAATTGAGTATTACAAAAATGAGTATCCCTATCACTAATGATCGCTCTAGGTGTTTCGAATTACGAGAACAGTTTCTTAGGAAATCTGACGACCACTTTGGCATCATTAGTAGGTAAAGCTTGAGCTTCATCCCATTTTGACATGTAATCAACCACTGCTAAGATGTATTTATTCCCAAAGGAGCTAGGGAGCAGACCCATAAAATCAATGCCCCATACATCAAATATTTCACATGACAACATATATGTTTGAGGCATTTCATCGCATTTAGAGATATTACCTGTTCTCTGGCATCTATCACAACAAGTGACATACCTGTTAGCGTCTTTGAACAGTAATGGCCAATAAAAACCTGATCCGAACGTTTTATGTGCTATTCTAGTCCAAGTGTAATGTCCTCCTGTTGGTCTTGAATGGCAGTGTTCTAGGATTTTGCTTGCCTCTGAATTTGTAACACATATTCTAATTACTTGATCTACACATATACGAAAAAGAAAAGGATCCTCCCAAAAAATAAATTTTCACATCGGCAATCTTTTGATGACATGTCAATCCTTTTGGTAGGATGTTAGCAGCTAAGTATTTTTCGATATCTGCAAACCAAGGTACCTCAGAGTCAGATATAACCAAGAGTTGTTCCTCAGGAAACAAGTCATTTATCTCACTCTCATCGAGCTCTTTGATATGTGGGTTTTCAAGCCTAGAAAGGTGGTCTGCTGCAATGTTTTCAGCCCCTTTCTTATCTTGAATTTCCAAATCAAATTCCTGTAAAAGTAAAATTCATCTTATGAGCTGAGGTTTTGCATCAGGCTTAGTTATGAGATAACAAAGAGCTGAATGGTCAGTGTAAACAACAACTTTAGATAATAAGAGATATGATCTAAATTTATCGAATGCAAAAACCACAGCTAGCAATTCTTTTTTCGTGGTAGTGTAGTTTTCTTGTGCAGCTGTTAAAGTCTTACTTGCATAATAAATCGATTCAAAATGCTTGTCTCTTTGCTGCCCAAGAACTGCACCTACTGCAAAATCACTTGCATCACACGTTAGTTCAAAGGGTGAATTCCAATCAGGTGCAATTATAATTGGAGCATTTATTAATTTATCTTTGAGAGTATTAAATGCTTCTAAACATTCCTGATCAAAATTGAAAGGTACGTCTTTTTCTAGTAGTTTTGTTAAAAGCTTAGCTATTTTAGAAAAATCTTTAATAAATCTTCTATAAAACCCAACATGTCCTAAAAAGCTTCTAATAGCCTTAACTGAACTAGGAGGAGGTAATTTTTCTATGGTCTCAATTTTTGTTTTATCAACCTCGATCCCTTTACTAGAAATTTTGTGACCTAATACAATCCTTTCTCAAACCATGAGTCTTCTCTTCACATCTCATCAGAACTTGTTATAAATTTTTAAGGCATAGATGGAAAGAATTACCGAATACCAAGAATTCGTCCATAAATACCTCCATAATGTCTTCTACAAGTTCATCAAAGATGACTAACATGCAGCACTGAAACGTGGTAGGAGCATTACATAATCCAAAAGGCATTCTATGATAAGAAAACGTACCGTATGGACATGTAAATGTTGTCTTCTCTTGATCCTCAGAAGCTATCAGAATTTGAAAATAGCCAGAAGAGTCCATCTAGGAAACAATAAAACATATCCCCAGATAATATTTCTAACATTTGATCAATGAATGGCAAGGGAAAGTCATCTTCTCTCGTGGCATCATTCAATTTCCTGTAGTCAATGGAAACTCTCCAACCTGTGATTGTTATTGTTGGAATTAATTCATTTTTCTCATTGGGTACAATAGTCATGCCTCCCTTCTTTGGAACAACCTACACAAGACTTACCCAAGTACTATCAGAAATAGGATAAATAATACCAGCATCTAGAAGTTTAATTACCTTAGCTTTAACAACTTCTTTCATGTTTGGATCCAGTCGTCTTTGAGCTTGCACACACGATTTACATTCATCTTCCATTAGAATTTAGTGGGTGCAGAACGAATGGCTAATCCCTTTAATGTCAGAAATCTTCCAAGCTATGGCTCTTTTATGCTTCCTCAGTGCTTGTAATAACTCATTTTTCTCATTGGGTTGCAAGTTGGAAGCAATAATCACTAGTAGTGTTGAATTGTCTCCGAGGAACGCATACTCCAAGTGATCTGGTAATTGCTTCAGTTCCAATTTGGGAGGTTCTTCAATAGAAGGTTTTTGTTTTAGTTCGTCATTTATTTCAATACCCTTATACGCCTTTTGTCTTGGGAAAGACTTGTTAAAGTTTAAATGAATTTTTATCTTCCCTGTCTCAGTGGTATCGTCATCAGCCTCATCTCCTTAGACAAGACACAGTTCCAACGTGTCTTTATGAATGATTTCCTGAAGAGAATCTTGAGTAGAATGATCAATAGAATCATTAAAGTAACAGGAATCATCTTATTCTCTATAGAATCGCATGGCATCATAAATTTTAAAAATAATCCCTTCGTCACCTACCCTAAGCACAAGTTTACCGTCACCTACATCAATGATAGCTCTAGCAGTAGCAAAGAATGGGCGACCTAAAATTAAAGGGTACCTCAACATCCTCATCCATGTCAAGCACAACAAAATTAATAGGGAATATTAATTGATCTACTTTCACAAGGAAATTTTCAATAATACCCCTTGGATACTTAACAGATCTATTAGCTAATTAAATACTCATCCTAGTGGGTTTTGGTTCCCCAAGACCAAGCTACTTGAACATTTTATAAGGCATTAAATTAATATTGGCACCTAAATCAGCTAATGCTTTCTCAATATTCAAACTACCAATTAAAGAGGGAATAGTGAAACTTTCTGGGTCTTTCAACTTAGTTGGTAGCTTGTTTTGTAGAATAGTTGAACATTCCTCATTGAGTTCCACGGTAGATAGCTCTTCAAACTTCCTTTTATTTGTTAGAAGCTCCTTCAGAAATTTAGCGTATGTAGGCATTTGTGAAATAGCTTCAACAAAAGGTAAGTTAATATTTAGTCATTTAAAAAGTTCAAGGAATTTACCAAATCGTGCATCCATACAGTTTTTCGTCAACTTTACTAGATATGGGATTAGTGGTTTATATTCTTTCAGCATCGGTGTTACACTTACTTCGGGTTTTACCTCCTCGTCCTTTTCCTTATCAGATTCTTGTGGCAACTTCTTTTTAGGTTCAGTTAACACTTTCCCATTCCTCAATGTAACCGCTTTTACATGCTTTCTTAGGTTAGGTTCAGTGTTACTAGGAAACTACCTTGTTGCCTTTTCGAAACTAATTTAGCAAGCTGCCCAATTTGATTTTCGAGCCCTTGAATCGATGCTTGCTATATTTTGAAAGCCGTCTCGGTGTTTTGGAAACGAGTCTCTAACACCGAAATAAAATTTTCAAACATCTCTTTAAGGTTCAGTTTCTTTTCTTGCCTATAAGGTTGCTGTTAAAAACCCGGAGGGGATGGGGGTGGTCTTTGATATCCTTGACCTCCCCATGAGAAATTTGGGTGGTTCCTCCAACCTGTATTGTAAGTATTACTGTAAGGATTATTTGAGGTCTAGGATTATTACCCATATAATTCATTTGCTTATTTTCCATGACAGGACCGTAGGGTAGATTTACTGAATTGCTCATTCCACCTCCACTCGTGTCACACTGCATCACCGGATGTACCTGCGTAGAACCACATAAACAATTAATCTTTCTATTTAAAAGTTCTACCTGATTTGACAACATGGTAACCGCATCAATGTTAAAAACACTGGCTGCTTTCCGACTTTGTCCTCATAACTTGCCACTGATAGTTATTCTGTGACATCTCCTCAATAAACTCATAAGCCTCCTAAGGTGTTTTATTATTTATAGTACCACCGGCAGCTGCATCAATCATTTGCCTAGTTGAGGGGTTCAAACCATTATAAAAAGTCTGAACTTGTAACCATAGAGGTAACCCATGGTGAGGGCACCTTCTCAATAAGTCCTTATACCTCTCCTATGCATCATATAAAGTCTCTAAATCCATTTGCACGAAGGAGGAGATATTGTTCCTCAACTTAGCCGTCTTAGCTGGTGGGAAATATTTCAATAAAAACTTCTCGGTCATTTGATCCTAAGTAGTGATACACCCTTGTGGCAAGGAGTTCAACCACTGCTTAGCCTTATTTCTCAACGAGAAAGGGAATAATCATAAGTGAATGGCATCATTAGAAACGCCATTTATCTTGAAAGTATAACAAAACTCTAAGAAATTGGCCAAATGAGTATTTGGGTCTTCATCCTACAACCCATCAAACTGAACAAACTATTGAATCATTTGAATAGTGTTAGGTTTCAGTTCAAAATTATTTACAGCAATAGTAAGTCTAACAATACTCGATTTAGTCCCAGTGAGAGTGGGCTTAGCATAGTCATACATAGTACGACGAACAGGATTTTGATTTACAGGATTTGCGGCAACCACAGGAGGTAGCGGATTATTCCAATTGTCAGCCATCTCCTTGGTAATATTGGTATCGTCTTAGTGCTCTTCCTCTATGTACTGTAGACTCTACCTTATTTCTCTACGATTTCTGCGAGCTGTGCTTTCAATTTCACTATCTAAAAGTAAAGGTTTCTTCTAGTCATAAACTACAAGAACCTGCTAGAAGCAAACAAAAGAAAAATTAGTAATTAAAAATAAATATAAAAATAATATAAAATGCAATAAAATAAAAATGGCTAAATTAATAAAAATCAAGCGTTCCTAATATCTTAGTCCCCGGCAATGGTACCAAAAACTTGATGGTCGTTTTATGATTCACTAAATTAGACTACGATCAGGACAAAGGCAAGCACACCTATCGAATGGTAGTATAGCTATGGCGAGTCCAGAATATCGTATCCACAATGACTAAAAGTACTAGTATTAACTATATTTCTATTATTTAACCTAAAATAAAAGGGATTTGTTTTAATCTAAAATTAACTAAACTAATTACCTAATGAATGCGACAGAGAGTGAAGGAAATAATCAAATAAACCAATGATAAAGACAATCCCCAAGGAAGAATCCACCTAGACTTCCCTTATTATTCTGACTCTGAATTAAATGATTTATTCACTTGTCTTGATTCGTAAAAATCCCTATATTATGTTAATATCTCTTCCGAGACTAAGAGCAACTGACTTTAGGTTGATTAATTGAAATCTCTTTCTAATTAAAACTCCTATTGTCGCATTAACTCGATCTATGGATTCCCTTATTAGATTTGACTCTAATTTGACAATCTATGTCGTCGTATTTCTAGGATTGCAATCAACTCCGCTTAATTATGCTAGATCTACTCTTAAACATGGACTTTTGCTCTACTGAATAAGCACATCAAACTTGAATTAATATCCTGAAAATATTAAAGCAAGAATTAATAACACATAATTAAGAACAAGAACAAGTATTCATCATGTAATTCAGGAAATTAAATAATAAGATCCATTATAGGTTTCATCATCCTTAGGTATTTAGGGAATTTAGTTCATAATGTAAAAGGAAAACATCTCAAATTTAGAAAAACAACAAGAAATAAAAAAAACTAAATAAACTTCGAGAGAAATTTGAATGGAGATCTTCAATCTTGAAGTGGATCTGCTTTTGAGATGATTCCAACAGCTTCCTTCAAGTAATTTCTACTTTCTACTCTGTGTGTCCCCTTAGGTCTACTTCTAGTGTGTTTATATAGACTTTAGAATGCTTAGAAACCCTAAAATTTGGCTTTTTCCACGTGTTTGGGAAACCGAGAGCGATATCGACACCGGCTGCCACATGGGTGTGTGGCTAGCCCATGTGTCTCACATGGGCGTGTGCTCTGCCCGTGTGGAAATTGTCTTGGCCGTGTGGATCTTTAAATCAGTCCGTTTTATCTATTTTTGGCCCCTTTTTTGCTCCTTTTGTTCCCCTATGCTCTCCTAAGTATAAAACATGAAATTAAAGGATTAAGAGCATCAAATTCACTAAATTAAGTAATAAATCATCCAAACACATGCTAATAATGGGATTAAAATGTGTTACTTTTATGGTTTATCAGCCATCCACCTTTTTTTATCAACATTTAACTGTTCATACGTACCTTGATCATCAGAACTAGCAAGGAAGAAGAGGAGCGTATTAGTCTGGCTACAGAGAAACACCGTGATTACTTTCTAGTTTCCTTTTCTTTAGATTTTCTTGTTTATGTTATGAGCATGATGATGAATAATTATTGTTTTGTTATTTTTGATTTAATTAAAATTATTTAAATTAAATTGGTTTTGGATTAATTGCATTCTATCCGCTTAAATTACTAAAATCATGTTTGTGTTGTTATAGGCTTTGGTAAGTTGTTCAATTAAGTAAAATCATGTTTATGTTATACTTGCATTATCATTGTAAGGTAACAATTGAATTAATTATTTAAATGAATTGAAATTGTAATTAATGGACGCGGTACTTAATTGGTGCATGTTTAATGTTCTATGGTAGCTGAAGGTTAAATTAGCGATGGTATTAAACAATACATTAACCTTGCATAACTTGCAAGTTTATTGTGTTTAAACGATTTCTGTGACAGCCCAAAGTTGACCCTAGTCGGGAAGTGGTTTCGAGACCGCTAAACCGAGTCACCGAAATGTTTGAATGTGATACTTATTGTCTAGAATATGTAATTATGAATGTGTGAAAATTTCAAGCTTCAATTTGGTTGATTTCATGTGAATTTAGTCAATAGGACTTATGTGAGAAAATTCTAAAATGTGATAGGTCAATGTGTGAGGACCTATTAGTGCATGTGGACAAAGGGGGGACTTGCATGTCAAATTCCCCCCCCTAATGAGTAGTGGCCGGCCATGACAAGGAATGATGGGCAAAACATGTCATGAAACATGTTTTGTTAATGGAAGAATAAAATAAGGAGTATGGGTAATAAAGAAATGGAAACAAAAGAAAAAAAATGTGTGGTTGCCCCCCATTGCCGTGAGCTAAAGAGAAGAAAGGAGAAAAATTTGTGTTCATCCTTTCTCACCTTCATTTAGCCTAAATTAGAAAGAAAAACAAAGAAAAAAATTTCTCATCCTTTGGTTCATCCTTGGCCAAAAATTTTAAGGAGGAAAGAAGAAGAAAGGTGAAGAGATTCGGCCATGCATGTAGCTAGGCTAAGGTATGTTTGATGATGTTCCATGAGATGCATGCATGTTTTAGTTGTTAGCTTGAGTTCTACCTAGCCCATGGTCTAAATCTTGCTATGTGATGGAAATGGCACTTGACCATGGATGCATCATTCTTGGTTGATGTTTGATGTTGTGGTGATGAGGCATGAGGATGAGTTAAGATTCGGCCTAGGTGGAGGTTGTGTTAATGCCATTGCATGCAAAATATGAAGCTTGTTAATGATGCATGTGATGATGGCTTGATGATTCTTAAACCTCCTTTTTAGCATTTTTGGTGTGAGCACATATGTGCATTGGTTGCTAAATGGAGAAGAATCGGCTAGCAATATGTGTGTATTAAGTGTTGAAATCGACCCCAAAAATAGACATGCATATTCGGCCAAGGGGAAAGAAATTAGCTAATATGTTGTGTTGATGCATGATTTTTGCATGTTTGAGACTTTAATGTCAAATGTATAAATATGGGCTAAGTGCCTTGTGTTCATCTTTTTGATGCCTAAATGATGAAATCAATTTATTTGTTTGATTAAGCTCAAGAGCAAAGGGGAAATAAATCCGATAAAGGGAAGGAAAAAGTGGTTGAATAGCTAGCGGAATCGTTCGACAACACCCGAGGTAAGTTCTTGAGTAAGAGAGCTTAAATTACGATGTGATTAAATCATGCTCTATGTGAGGCTATTGAGCCGAATGTGCAAGGATGATATGTGCCTTGTGTTTGAGTTTCGCAAATGAAAATGAAATATGAATGTGCCATGAATTATTGTTAGATGTGCATGATTAATTGAATGCTGTCCGGGCTAAGTCCCGAAGGCTTTGTGCTAAGTGAATATATCCGGACTAAGATTCGAAGGCCTTTGTGCGAGATACTAAATCCGGGTTAAGTCCCGAAGGCATTCGTGCGAGTTATTAAATCCGGGTTAAGTCCCGAAGGCATTCGTGCGAGTTGTTAAATCCGGGTTATGTCCCGAAGGCATTGTGTGAGTTACTAAAACCGGGCTATGTCCCGAAGGCATTTGAACGAGGAGCTATATCCGATTAAATCCCGAAGGTACGTGATTTGATAATGAATGAGCTTGCTGTAAAATTCCAGCGAATACTCGAAAAACATCCCAATATGGGGATATGTTACGTATGTGTTGAATTTAATCGAGCCCTTACAAATAAATGTTCGCTCAGTTGATAAACGAGCTACCGGCCTTCGGCTAAGTTAGTCTATTGTGTATGTACATAAGGGTTGTTAATGTTGTGAAGCAAGTTTGATATCGGTAAATTGCGTATTATGAAATATTCCATTTAGCTAAATGTGTGTTATTCTTTGTTTATGCTGGAATTTCTTGCTCAAAACTTACTAAGCATAAATTGCTTACTTCGTTCCATTGCTCCTCTGTTTTATAGATTTTTTGGTTCTCCAGCTATCGGACTCGGGATCTTGACATCGAAGTCGCCCACACTATCAAAGGCTCTTTTGGGTACTATTTTGGTTGAATTTTGATATGGCATGTATAGGACTACCCATTGTTGTCTTTCGAGTACTTTATGAAATGTATAAGTGTACAGCCATGCGAAAATGGCTTGTAGAAGTGGAGTATGGCATTAGACCATTCGTGTTTATGAATGTATAAATGGTTTCATGATGTAACTATAGTTGGAATGGAAGTGTTGAGCAAATGATCAGCCACTGGAATGGCTAAGTATGATCATATGTGGGCTTATGTTTGACAAGGCCCTAATTGGTCCATGAAACCCCAAATTAGGTAAGGTTTACTTTGAAAACAGAAGCTGATAGCAGCAGTGGTGTGGATTGGAAAAATCACAAGAATTCGTAGGAGTGGAATTAAATAGTGATTAAATTATGTAATCGAACCTTGATGAATCTACTTTCATATGGAAGTAACGAAACAATCATAGGAACAGTACAGTAAGAGATATTCGGGTTCTTGTGGAACAGGGCCAGAACAGTTTCTGGATTCCCTGTTCCTCCTTTGGAAATTCACTATAAATTGACCAGAGATAATTAGGGGTCATACCATATATTTATGGATTCCTCTCTGAGTCTAGTTTCCATAGAAACAAACGGCATCAGTATTGAAGCTCTGTGCAGAGAGATATCCAAGTCGTAATGGGAAAAGGTCAGTGTAGTCGACCCCTGTAACATGGGAGACTTTGACTAATAAACTGTACTAATTGGCCCGACCAAAAATTCTAGAAAAAAATACATAGGTGGGGACATGAGTCTAGTTTCAGGGAAAAATCACAAAACTGAATTTCGAGTTGTGAAACTCAAGATATGATTTTTGAAGCGACTAGTACTCAGACTGGGCAGTGTCTGGAAAATTTTTTTCAAAGTTTGTTAACATCTCGTGTCCGACTCCGGTGTCGGTCTCGGGTTCGAGGTGTTACATTTTATTGGTATCAGAGCTACGGTTTAGTCGATTCTAGGACTACCGTAATGTTTTGGGTCTAGCTATACATGCCATTTTATGTGATTACTTGATAGTGTGGTGATTTCTGACAATTGTAAATGTGTTTATTTATAGTAATGGATCCCGATCGTGACCGAGAGGTAGCTGATGATCTTGAGAGTGTAGCGCCTGCTCCCGCACAAGGGACAGTGCCGGCAGACTCTCAACCTAATGCTAGTAATCCGAATGATGAAGCTAGACAAGCATTCTATAGCGTGATGAATGATTGGTTTAACCAATACATTCGAACTAATATGGCTGTTCCACAACCTCCATTCCCGACAAATACTACCCCCGCACCTACAATACCACCGGTAACGGACCAAATAAGGTCAAATAAGCCCCCAGTTGACAGAATCCGAAAACATGGGGCTACTGAATTTAAGGCTATGGATAGCGATGATGCCGAGCAAGCTGAATTTTGGCTGGACAACACTATCCGGGTACTCGATGAGCTATCTTGTACACCCGATGAATGCCTAAAGTGTGCTATCTCCTTGCTACGTGATTCTGCCTACTATTGGTGGAGTACTCTGACTTCTATTGTGCCCCGAGAGCAAGTAACTTGGGAGTTTTTCCAAACTGAGTTTCGGAAAAAGTATATCAGTCAGAGATTTGTTGATCAAAAACGGAAGGAATTTCTTGAGCTTAAGCAAGGCTCCATGTCGGTTACTGATTACGAGCGAAAATTTGTTAGACTTAGCAAATACGCTCGGGAATGTGTTTCGTCCGAAGCTATTATGTGTAAACGCTTCGAGGATGGGCTGAATGAAGATATAAAAATGTTCGTTGGCATTCTTGAAATACGAGAGTTCGTGGTACTTGTTGAACGAGCTTGTAAAGCCGAAGAGCTTAGAAAAGAAAAGCAAAGAGTTGATGAGGGAACTGGAGAGTTTCGTAAAAGATCCTCGGGGAGGTCTCTTCAACAGACTTCGAAGAGATTTCGAGATGATGCGGGCCAGTTTAGAGGCACTTCGGGCCTTTTTGGACGAGATCGTGATCGACCCCCTGTGGGTACACGAGGCACTTCGGTCGCCAGTGTTGGGAATGAACGTCGAGACAGGACGAAATGCCGATATTGCGGTAAATGGCATTCGGGGAGTTGTAGATTTCCTGACCGCTCCTGTTACAAATGTGGATCAGTTGACCACTTCATTAAAGATTGCCCGAGGTTGTCGGGACAGAATGCAAATCAGAGTGGGAGACCGGGTGCTACCACTGCTCGAGGTAGACCATCTGGAAATATGGGCAATGCTAGTGGTGGTCAGAGAGGATCTAGAGATGATATAACCAGATCCGAAGCCCGTGCGCCTGCTAGAGCTTATGCTATACGTGCCCGCGAGGATGCTTCTTCGCCTGATGTTATTACCGGTACATTCACTCTCTTTGATACTAATGTAATTGCTTTGATTGACCCCGGTTCTACTCATTCCTACATATGTGAAACCTTAGCATCTAGTAAGACTTTACCTATTGAGTCTACTGAGTTCGTAATTCGGGTGTCAAATCCCTTGGGTCGTTACGTGCTTGTCGACAAAGTGTGTAAGAAATGTCCCCTGGAAATTCGAGGTTCCTATTTTCCGGCGGACTTGATGCTTTTGCCGTTTGATGAATTTGATGTTATCCTTGGGTTGGATTGGTTGACCGCGCATGATGCGATTGTGAATTGCAAGAGCAAGACTATTGATTTGAGGTGCGCAAATAACGAAGTAGTCCGAATTGAGTCTGCAGACTTGGAGGGGATGCCAGCTGTAATATCAGCAATGTTGGCACAGAAATATGTAAGAAAAGGGAGCGAAGCATACCTTGCGTATGTACTTGGTGACAAAGAATTAGAAAAGAAACCCGAATCTGTGCCGGTGGTTTGTGAATACCCGGATGTTTTTCTGGGTTTACCACCTGTTCGGGAGGTAGAGTTTGGTATTGAGCTTGTACCTGGGACTACGTCGATTTCGATAGCTCCGTATCATATGGCACCAACCGAGTTAAAGGAGTTGAAAGCTCAGTTGCAAGAACTGACGGATAGAGGTTTCGCTCGACCAAGTTTCTCACCTTGGGGTGCACCAGTATTGTTCGTGAAAAAGAAGGACGGAACCATGAGGTTGTGCATTGACTATCGTCAGCTGAATAAAGTGACGATAAAGAACAAATATCCGTTGCCGCGCATCGATGATTTGTTCGACCAACTGAAGGGAGCCTCAGTGTTCTCAAAAATAGATTTGAGATCGGGCTATTATCAGTTGCGAATCCGAGATTCAGATATTCCCAAAACTGCCTTCAGAACGAGATATGGTCACTACGAATTCTTAGTGATGCCGTTTGGGCTCACTAATGCCCCTGCAGTATTTATGGATTTGATGAATCGGATCTTCAGACCGTATTTGGATCGGTTCGTAGTGGTGTTCATTGATGACATTTTGGTCTATTCAAGAGACGAGACCGAACATGCTGAGCATCTGAGGCTAGTGCTGCAAATTTTGCGGGATAAGCAGTTATATGCTAAGTTCAGTAAGTGTGAGTTCTGGTTAAGAGAGGTTAGCTTCTTGGGTCATGTGGTATCCGCGTCGGGTATTCGAGTTGAGCCGAACAAAATTTCAGCCATACTTGACTGGAAACCTCCGAGAAATGTTACTGAAGTTCGGAGCTTTTTGGGGCTCGTTGGTTATTACCGACGATTTGTGAAAGGTTTCTCGATGATAGCCACACCAATGACGAAGCTACTTCAAAAGGATGTTAAGTTCGAGTGGACGGAGAAATGTCAGAAAAGTTTCGACCAACTGAAAACTCATTTGACTGAAGCTCCAATTTTGGTGCAACCCGAAGCAGGTAAAGAGTTTGTCATCTATAGTGACGCATCCCTACTTGGGTTGGGTTGCGTATTGATGCAAGAAGGTCGAGTCGTGGCCTATGCGTCGAGACAATTGAAGCCACACGAGAGGAATTATCCGACCCATGATCTTGAACTAGCTGCCATCGTGTTTGCTTTAAAAATATGGCGACATTATCTGTTTGGTGAGAAGTGCCATGTATTTTCGGATCACAAAAGTCTCAAATATTTGATGACTCAACGAGACTTGAATCTGCGACAAAGACGTTGGCTTGAGTTGTTGAAAGATTACGAGCTTGTCATTGATTACCACCCGGGAAAGGCTAACGTGGTTGCGGACGCCTTAAGCCGGAAGTCATTGTTTGCTTTACGAGCGATGAACGTGCATTTGTCTGTTCTACCAGACAGTGTGTTAGTAGCTGAATTAAAAGCTAAACCATTATTGACTCACCAAATTCGTGAAGCTCAGAAAGTCGATGATGAATTGGTTGCAAAACGGGCTAAGTGTTTTCCGAACGAGGAATCGGAGTTTCAAATTGATGATGATGATTGTTTGAGGTTCAGAAATCGTTTGTGTGTTCCAAGGAATTCGGAACTCATTTCGATGATTCTGAACGAAGCCCATTGTAGCCGAATGTCAATTCACCCGGGGAGTACGAAAATGTACAACGATTTGAAACGTCAATTTTGGTGGCATGGTATGAAACGGGACATCTCCGACTTTGTTTCGAGATGTTTGATATGTCAACAAGTGAAAGCGGAACATCAAGTGCCTTCAGGATTACTCCAGCCGATCATGATACCCGAGTGGAAATGGGATCGAGTCACAATGGACTTTGTGTCCGGACTACCCTTGTCAGCAAGTAAGAAGGATGCGATATGGGTTATTGTTGATAGACTGACTAAGTCGGCTCATTTCATCCCCGTACGTACGGATTTTTCATTGGAGAAACTAGCTGAATTGTACGTTTATCAAATTGTGAGATTACACGGGGTACCTGTTTCTATCGTGTCGGATAGAGATCCGAGATTCACCTCACGATTTTGGAAGAAATTGCAAGAAGCTCTGGGTACCAAGCTGCATTTTAGCACTGCTTTTCACCCCCAAACCGATGGTCAATCCGAGCGGATAATTCAGATACTTGAGGATATGTTGAGATGTTGCATCCTCGAGTTCAGTAGTTCATGGGAACGGTATTTACCTTTGATTGAATTCGCTTACAACAATAGTTTTCAATCAAGTATTAAGATGGCACCTTACGAGGCTTTGTACGGTCGTAAATGCCGTACACCATTGTTTTGGACCGAGCTCGGTGAAAGTAAAATTTTCGGAGTTGATTCGATTAGAGATGCTGAACAGAAAGTAAAGGTAATCCGTGAAAGTCTGAAGGTAGCCACGGATCGTCAGAAATCGTACGCAGATTTGAAACGAAAAGACATCGAGTATCAGGTGGGAGACAAAGTGTTCCTTAAGGTTTCACCTTGGAAAAAGATACTCAGGTTCGGCCGTAAGGGCAAGTTGAGCCCAAGATTTATTGGGCCGTACGAAATCTCCGAACGAGTTGGTCCGGTTGCGTATAGATTGATTTTGCCCCGGAGCTTGAAAGGATTCATGACGTCTTTCATGTTTCGATGCTTCGACGCTATCGATCTGATCCATCGCACATAATTAGCCCATCAGAGGTTGAAATTCAAGTCGACATGAGCTATGAAGAAGAACCGATGCGTATCCTAGCTCGTAAAGTGAAGGAGTTGCGAAACAAAAGAGTTCCGCTAGTAAAGGTGTTATGGCTCAAACACGGGATCGAGGAAGCTACTTGGGAGACCGAGAGCTCGATGAAAGAACGATACCCAAACCTATTTACCGGTAAGATTTTCGGGGATGAAAATTTCTTAAGTGGGGGAGAGTTGTGACAGCCCAAAGTTGACCCTAGTCGGGAAGTGGTTTCGGGACCGCTAAACCGAGTCACCGAAATGTTTGAATGTGATACTTATTGTCTAGAATATGTAATTATGAATGTGTGAAAATTTCAAGCTTCAATTTGGTTGATTTCATGTGAATTTAGTCAATAGAACTTATGTGAGAAAATTCTAAAATGTGATAGGTCAATGTGTGAGGACCTATTAGTGCATGTGGACAAAGGGGGGACTTGCATGTCAAATTCCCCCCCTAATGAGTAGTGGCCGGCCATGACAAGGAATGATGGGCAAAACATGTCATGAAACATGTTTTGTTAATGGAAGAATAAAATAAGGAGTATGGGTAATAAAGAAATGGAAACAAAAGAAAAAAAAATGTGTGGTTGCCCCCCCATTGCCGTGAGCTAAAGAGAAGAAAGGAGAAAAATTTGTGTTCATCCTTTCTCACCTTCATTTAGCCTAAATTAGAAAGAAAAACAAAGAAAAAAATTTCTCATCCTTTGGTTCATCCTTGGCCAAAAATTTTAAGGAGGAAAGAAGAAGAAAGGTGAAGAGATTCGGCCATGCATGTAGCTAGGCTAAGGTATGTTTGATGATGTTCCATGAGATGCATGCATGTTTTAGTTGTTAGCTTGAGTTCTACCTAGCCCATGGTCTAAATCTTGCTATGTGATGGAAATGGCACTTGACCATGGATGCATCATTCTTAGTTGATGTTTGATGTTGTGGTGATGAGGCATGAGGATGAGTTAAGATTCGGCCTAGGTGGAGGTTGTGTTAATGCCATTGCATGCAAAATATGAAGCTTGTTAATGATGCATGTGATGATGGCTTGATGATTCTTGAACCTCCTTTTTAGCATTTTTGGTGTGAGCACATATGTGCATTGGTTGCTAAATGGAGAAGAATCGGCTAGCAATATGTGTGTATTAAGTGTTGAAATCGACCCCAAAAATAGACATGCATATTCGGCCAAGGGGAAAGAAATTAGCTAATATGTTGTGTTGATGCATGATTTTTGCATGTTTGAGACTTTAATGTCAAATGTATAAATATGGGCTAAGTGCCTTGTGTTCATCTTTTTGATGCCTAAATGATGAAATCAATTTATTTGTTTGATTAAGCTCAAGAGCAAAGGGGAAATAAATCCGATAAAGGGAAGGAAAAAGTGGTTGAATAGCTAGCGGAATCGTTCGACAACACCCGAGGTAAGTTCTTGAGTAAGAGAGCTTAAATTACGATGTGATTAAATCATGCTCTATGTGAGGCTATTGAGCCGAATGTGCAAGGATGATATGTGCCTTGTGTTTGAGTTTCGCAAATGAAAATGAAATATGAATGTGCCATGAATTATTGTTAGATGTGCATGATTAATTGAATGCTGTCCGGGCTAAGTCCCGAAGGCTTTGTGCTAAGTGAATATATCCGGACTAAGATCCGAAGGCCTTTGTGCGAGATACTAAATCCGGGTTAAGTCCCGAAGGCATTCGTGCGAGTTATTAAATCCGGGTTAAGTCCCGAAGGCATTCGTGCGAGTTGTTAAATCCGGGTTATGTCCCGAAGGCATTGTGTGAGTTACTAAAACCGGGCTATGTCCCGAAGGCATTTGAACGAGGAGCTATATCCGATTAAATCCCGAAGGTACGTGATTTGATAATGAATGAGCTTGCTGTAAAATTCCAGCGAATACTCGAAAAACATCCCAATATGGGGATATGTTACGTATGTGTTGAATTTAATCGAGCCCTTACAAATAAATGTTCGCTCAGTTGATAAACGAGCTACCGGCCTTCGGCTAAGTTAGTCTATTGTGTATGTACATAAGGGTTGTTAATGTTGTGAAGCAAGTTTGATATCGGTAAATTGCGTATTATGAAATATTCCATTTAGCTAAATGTGTGTTATTCTTTGTTTATGCTGGAATTTCTTGCTCAAAACTTACTAAGCATAAATTGCTTACTTCGTTCCATTGCTCCTCTGTTTTATAGATTTTTTGGTTCTCCAGCTATCGGACTCGGGATCTTGACGTCGAAGTCGCCCACACTATCAAAGGCTCTTTTGGGTACTATTTTGGTTGAATTTTGATATGGCATGTATAGGACTACCCATTGTTGTCTTTCGAGTACTTTATGAAATGTATAAGTGTACAGCCATGCGAAAATGGCTTGTAGAAGTGGAGTATGGCATTAGATCATTCGTGTTTATGAATGTATAAATGGTTTCATGATGTAACTATAGTTGGAATGGAAGTGTTGAGCAAATGATCAGCCACTGGAATGGCTAAGTATGATCATATGTGGGCTTATGTTTGACAAGGCCCTAATTGGTCCATGAAACCCCAAATTAGGTAAGGTTTACTTTGAAAACAGAAGCTGATAACAGCAGTGGTGTGGATTGGAAAAATCACAAGAATTCGTAGGAGTGGAATTAAATAGTGATTAAATTATGTAATCGAACCTTGATGAATCTACTTTCATATGGAAGTAACGAAACAATCATAGGAACAGTACAGTAAGAGATATTCGGGTTCTTGTGGAACAGGGCCAGAACAGTTTCTGGATTCCCTGTTCCGCCTTTGGAAATTCACTATAAATTGACCAGAGATAATTAGGGGTCATACCATATATGTATGGATTCCTCTCTGAGTCTAGTTTCCATAGAAACAAACGGAATCAGTATTGAAGCTCTGTGCAGAGAGATATCCAAGTCGTAATGGGAAAAGGTCAGTGTAGTCGACCCCTGTAACATGGGATACTTTGACTAATAAACTGTACTAATTGGCCCGACCAAAAATTCTAGAAAAAAATACATAGGTGGGGACATGAGTCTAGTTTCAGGGAAAAATCACAAAAATGAATTTCGAGTTGTGAAACTCAAGATATGATTTTTGAAGCGACTAGTACTCAGACTGGGCAGTGTCTGGAAAATTTTTTTCAAAGTTTGTTAACATCTCGTGTCCGACTCCGGTGTCGGTCTCGGGTTCGGGGTGTTACATTTTCAAAGATTGATTAATTGTTTGAATTGGCATTGGAAAATGTTCAAGAGATTGGTTAATTTAATAACTATGTATGTGCACTAGTTAGTAAGTTATTGAGTTGCCATGAAAATTATTCATAACAACATGAGCATGAGTTTAGTATTTCTAAGTTAAAAAATATGATTGATCCAAAACATTTATGTCATCTTGCTTTAAACAAATTTTTTTGATATTGTGCACTGGAATTTGTACTTTTAATTTTTCCTTAGTTAATTACTTAGTTAAGTTTTAGTTTTCAAATCACGTCCTCAAAATCAAAATATTTTCATTCACCAATTTTTCTAAAGTTTTCTAAAGATGCATTTCATGAATATTTTCCTTTCACAATCCATGTGGGTATGATAACTCGACATTTACTTGTCACTTTATGTAACACCCCAAAATTTGACCTAGAAGTTTAGGTTAAATTCTGATGTTCACATTGATCACCGAAGTGATCGATGGAAAATTCTACAAAACAAGTTGTCCTAATGAACCCAAAACATTTAATCATTTAGAATTCAGTTAGTAAAATTTCAGTTAAGTTTAATATATATAAACTAAATAAAATATACGAGCGAAAAAAATTCCAAACAGAACTTGTACCACAGTTTTTATAAAATCCTACAGATCAAAACGATAAATCAAAACGAAAATTGAAAAGATAACTGATAAATTATTTTCAACCGAGACATCCGCATACCACGTCCAGCGTCAGAGTTTAGAAACGTACCTGTAAGTGGAAATACTAAGGGGGTGAGCTACAACAAGCTCAGTGTGAGTTCAAAACGATAAACCACAGATTTACAAAGGAAAACTTTAGATGGAACTTCAATAGCAAAACTTACTTACAAAGATATGCAAAAACAGAAAACAACTTAAAAGCAACGTCCCAACACGTAACAATCAAAGCACATCAACTCACCCATAGAATACTCAAGACAAGCATTTCTCAGTCAGACAAAATACAGTCCAAAAATCATATACCCAGAACACTCAAACAGATGCATATGAATGCAGTCAAGAATTAACAACCCACCCATCTAGCCAAAACACCTTCCGTCCCCCGATCACACCCCAAAAGAGCTATTTAAGCTCATCCAACCAAACAGACCTCATAGGACCTCGAAAGGCCCATCCAACCCTACATACCATGAATATGGACTAAGCCACTCAGATAGCAATACGCAGCAGGGCTAGCATATATGCAGTACAATGTAATGTGGTAATCCGTTGTACAAATAAGTTTGCAATTAAATTGCCAGATTAGAATAAAAACAGTTTTCCTTCTCTTCACAACCAAACGTAAAATACTTTATGCAAGTGCATGTATGCATTCAATCCCACAGAAATAATGAACAAGTTAACAAACAATCAGACAAAAGCAGATACGCACACACACCCAACAAACCAGGTTCAGAATCAGACATCTCACGCAATAGTCACAATTAACCCAGAAGCCGAAGCCCAGATCAGTGTCCTAACAACCCACACTAAAGACTAGCCAAGGGTCGAAACACACAGAATCATAATCCAAACAAAACAAACATTAATACCAAAATTAGTGACTTAGAACCACACGGTCGTGTGCTCTGCTCGTGTGGAAACACCTAGGTCGTATGGGGGGTCAAAACACCCAAGTGGAGGGAAGCACACACCCGTGTGAACCAGGGACACGGTCGTGTGAACAGGCCATGTAACTCACTATCCAATTGTGCTAAAATATAGTACAGGGTAGACACAGTCATAAGATCTCACACGCCCGTGTGCCCACCAGACACAGCCGTGTGTCCAAAACACACGTACGTGTAAGATCCCTAAATCCTCAAATTAGACGCACGGCCATGTGGCCAGGTCGTGTGGCACCAATCACTCAAACCCTAATTCCCAAACACATACGACTGAGTACCCAGGGGACACGGCCATGTGAAAATCAACAAGAATCCCTAAAACAGCCACACAGTCGTGTGGCCAGGCCATGTGGCACCAAAGATTGCTTGAAAACCCTAATTCCTAAATGTACACGGCTGTGTGAATCGACATAGCCTGTGTCGTCACGAAATTGCCCTAGAACAGCCCTAAAAAATGTGTTCACCCTCAAAGCACTTCTCAGCCCTCGGTAACTTGATTTTGTACTAAATCAAACAAATTCTAAGCATAAAATAGCAGTACAAAATCATAAACAACCCCTTTGTGAACCCAAACATAATTTGTCAATTTTCACAGAGTTGAATCGAGAATTTGCAAATAAGTTAGAAAAGATTCGAAACTCACACCTGATTCAATCAAAGACGTTCAGACACCAACTTGACGACGAGCAAGTGACTCTCCAAAATCCACAAGCAACACCGTTTTCAAAAAGAAAATGAAGAAGAAAAAAAAAGAAAAGCCAAGAGAGGAAGAAAGAAAAAGTCCAGTAACCAAAAAAATAAAAATAAAAAATTATAAATATTAACTTAAAACAAAATTGCTACTAACCAAAACAAAACAGCAAAGAAAATTGTTTCACCAAAATGCCCACACAAAAACTCGAACCCAGAACCCTGAGGTATACTCACACTCACTAAACCACTAGACCAGCAGGCTCATTTTGACACTTTAACACACAACTAACCACAATAGGACACCCTACACTCAAACCCTAACCACAAAACTCAAAATTTCTAACCCTAAAATTTAGGGTGTTACCTTTATTACTTGTTGTGATTGTGTACACTTGCACATTTTCAATCGTTCCATCTACTAGAACTGTAACACCCCTTACCCGAGACCATCGTCGGAGTCGAGCACGAGGCGTTACCTGACTTAACTTACTAATTCGGGGCATAAAATTTGCTTTTAAAATTAATTTATTTACATTCATTCAATATGTCCCTAAAAAGGGCCCTTGAGACCCTAAAACATGCAATTGAAACGGTTCAGGACCAAACCGGGAACATTAAAATTTTTTCGAATACTTAGACAAATCAAAACAATTTATTTCATTATTCCTTATAAAACTATCCACCTACATCATAGTCACTAAAGAAATCATAACTCGAGTCACAAAACTAAAAATTTAAATTCGTGAATTTTCCCTAAAACTAAACTCATATATCTTTTTACCATTTTTTTCCAGAATTTATGGTCTAGCCAATTAGTACAGTTTATTAGTTAAAGTTTCCCCTGTTGCACTGCTTGACTACTCTAACCTCTCCTCACTACGAATCAATTTTCTCCCTGTACAGAATTCAAATAACCATGGCGTTTGTTTTTCTTGAAATTATATTCACTAAGGAATCTATAAATATAGATTATAACTCCTAATTCTTTTTTTTTACAATTTTTAGTGAATTTATAAAGTCAGAACAGGGGATTTAGAAATCGCTCTGACCCTGTCTCACTAAAATTCAAATATCTCTTAATATACACTTCTTTTCTTACTCTGTTTCTTTCATATAAAAATAGACTCAATAAGATTTAATTCTATATCTTATTCATCACCTAATTCCATTTATACTATTCTTGGTGATTTTTCAAGATCACATCACTGATGTTGTTCAATATTGTTTTAATGCTAATTTCACTTTTTCATGGTTTCTTTATATTAACTACCACTTAAACATACATAACACCGAAACATGTTCTTCATTAGCCATTTAAATAGATAATCATTATCAAATATTTACATACCATTCTTTAGCCAAATCATAAGGACATACACACAAAATGGCTAAGTCCCTATACATGCCATAAACTAGAACGTTTGTAAACGAAGATACCCATTTGGCAACTTGATAGTCAATAGTGTGAAGTGATCTCCGACGACCTCTAACCCGAGCTTGCTTTTAAGTACTCTAAAACATGGGAAAGTGCAAGAAGTAAGCTTATAAAGCATAGTAAGTTTGCATGTAAAATAATAAGCATTAGCAATCAATTTAGCTTACTACTATGCTATCATAATTTGCTTAAATAATGTTTAGTTCTTACTTTCCCATCTTACTCATCAGTAACCTTACCAAAGGCTCGGAATACAAAAGGCATCTTACTTAATAGCTTACTTACATACCTGCAACATCTCACTTAACACATGAGTACTCTTTCATAATATAGGCATATTGCCAATCATGTCATAAAGTGTCACAAGCATAACTGAAAACTCATCACTTACTTAATACTTGATAATCTCAATTACTTACAATCTCAATATTAAATAAGCCTTAAATGCATACCTGTACTCTTTCTTCATGTTCTCACCTTGTTGTTTCTTTGACTTACTCTTTGGATTACTCGGGAACCTTTTCCTTTTTGAACTCACCAATGCCATGCCTTGGCATGGTCTTACATGTTATCCTTGCCTTATAGTAACTCATCAATGCCATGTCTTGACATGGTCTTACATGATTTCCTTCCCTTATAGAACTTATCAATTCCATGCCTTAGCATGGTCTTACATGATTTCCTTGCCTTATAGAACTCATCAATTCCATTCCTTGGCATGGTCTTACATGATATCCTTATCTTACCAAATGCCATGTTCCAAACATGGTCTTACATGGTATCCTTGTCTTAGAGCCAATGTCACATCTTGATGTGGTCTTATATGGAGTCCTTAATCAATGCTGATGCCATATCTTGACATGGTCTTACACGATATCCTTGCCTTACCAATGCCATGTCTTGACATGGTCTTACATGGTATTCATAACCGTTAATTCCTTCTTAAATGCCATGTTATGAACATGGAATTTTTCGTCAATTCTTACTTAATTGCCATGGAACAACCATTGACTTTGAGATATCAATGCCTTGTCAAGTCATAGCTAAAAGATACTTGCTCAAATTCTCAAGGTTAGTCGCATAACTCAATAATAACAATACTAATAACAATAATTGCATAATAATAAAATGTTACTCAACTTACATACTTACATTCTCAATCTCATTATATCATCAACTTAACTTATTCTCATCGAACTATGCTACTCAATACTTTCTTGTTATCATACAAAGCCATAATACAAAATATGGTCTTACATATAAATTATGCAAGTTCTCTTTCCAATATCAAATTATTATTGAACATTAATAATTATATCTGAAACTCAATACTAAAGTATTTATGGCCAAAATATCAATTTATCATTCAAATATGCATAATTAAATGCTTATTAAACATATGAACTTACCTCGATACCAAAACGATCATTTTACCAACTTTCCCGATTTTCGATTCTTCTCCCTTTCTAGGTCCAAATCTCACTTTTCGGGATCTAAAATATCATATTTCACTTATTTAATTAATGTACTATTCAAAACTTTCCCTAACTCAAACTTTGGAAAAATTACAATTTTGCCCCTAAACCTTTGTAGAATTACGATTTTTCCCCTAGGCTTGGGAATTAAAATTTATCCATTTTTATTATGTTTTATGACATGCTGAAAATTTTTCCCTTCTATGGCAACATCAAATTCCCGCTCTATCATGTACTTATGAACATTAGGTATTTTTACCGATTATGTCGTTTTACTCGTTTTAATTTCAAGCTTCATATTCTACCATAAAACATCAAAATAAACACATTTAAACTATGGTTATTTTTCCAAATATGAACCCTAGCATGAATTATTGCTAGAATAAGCAAAATCTAGATACCGGGACTCCAAAAACGTAAAAAAACATTAAAAGCGAGGCTAGAACAAACTTACTATTGAGCTTGGAAAGCTTGGAAACCCTAACCATGGCTTCCCCCATGCTATATTCGGCCTCCATGAAGAAGATGGACCAATTTTGGCTTTATTTTCCCTTTTTAATTCTTTTAATTACTAAATGACCAAAATGCCCTTAAAGGCTTTTCTTTCAAATTTGTCCTATTCTTGCCTATTCCAAACTTAAATATAATGGTATAATTGCTAAATAAGGATCTCCAATTTAAGAACTCATTTCAATTAAATTCCCTTTATTATCTAGAACACACATTTTCTAATTTTACAATTTAGTCCTAATTATCAAATTAGGCACTTATACATAAAATTTCTTCACGAAATTTTCAAACAATTATTCAATCAATGAATAAACCTTAAAACTTAATCGAAATAAATTTTTTTGACCTTGAATTTGTGGTTACGAAACCACTATTCTGTTTAGGCCCTATTTCGGGATGTTACAAGAACAAAAGTTAGGACAAAAAAAATTTTAACAAGGTAAATTATGATGCAAAGTAAAGAGAGAAGTAACATGTAATATTTGTTAACAAAATTTAGATAAACAACCCTACATATATAAAGTCTCACTCAAAGAATTATTTTATTCTATAATTAATTCGGTACAATTATTAGCTAAAGCTCGAACTACCTCTACACAAACAAATATTTGCAACCTAATATTGGAACCCAAATCATTACAAATCACTCCCAAATACCTCACTTACAATGAATTTAAATTCTCCAATGAATACCTAAAAAGAGTGTCGAACTACACAACCAAGAATATCCACCAAAGAAAACGAAAAAGACACTCCAAAATTTGCACCCAAGTGACACCACACCGGTGCCATTTATAAGCCTCTTCAAGGGATCATCCAACAATCTTTTGATATGTTTTAAACTCTCATTTAAAATTTGAAATTATCTAATTAATTATCTTGAGTATTTAATACATGAAAGTCTTTATAAACAAATCTACCAACAACTCCAAACTCTCTTAAGGAATAAGGATAAAGATAAGTATGTTCAACATTTTAAAATTCTCCCGTCTCCTCCTAGCATGTATTAGCATGAAATTACTTCCACGTTTGCTGCTTAATATAAGCCATTTAATAAAAAAAAGTCAAACATGCCAACTCAAAAACTTTGATTACTCCAAGGTTGCTGTTCTATCTCCCCTTTGGCTTTTTGAAATTAATTGGTCGGCTATTGAAATTAATCTAATCAGAACAGTAAAGATTTTGTAAAAATTCAATTACTAATTAATTTGATTCGAAACTGAATAATTAATTGAATTAATCAATTAATTCAAAATAATGTGTTATATATCTTTGAGCCTAATATATATTATTCAAATTCACTTATAACTATTGATATAATAAACCAAATAAAATATTATGAAAAATAAAAATAAAATTTTAAAAAATTAGAACATAGAAATACAAAACACCTAAACGTACCAACTATCACTTTTCTTTTGTTTCTTTCATAGTCCTTCATTCTTCTCAGGTTCAACAATAAGACTTTGACAATTTAATTTTCAATTTGGAATATCATTACAAATCAACTCTTTTGTTTTGTTTTTTTTTTGTTTTTTTCTTTTCTGACAACTTTGTGATTGATGTTGAAAATTGTTAACTTTGTTACTATCTTATATTTATGCTACCATTAATTTATAACAATTGATTTGTTTTGTATGTGGAGTGTACACTAATTATGCTTTTAATATAATATTTTTAATTTAATGTTGTCATGAATATTTTTTTTAATCTAATGGTTGTTATTATGTTTTTAATATAATGATTTTAATTTAGTGTTGTGATGATGTTATTTTTTGTTTTGTCTTATTTTAAATTTATTTGAATTAAAGAAAAAAATTCACAAGTTAATTCGATAAACTAACTGAATTAATCGAATTAATTTGATTCGATTAATAGTTTTTGAAAAAATTTCGATTTAACTAACGACTAAAAGTTTTAAAATTTCGATTAAGTTAAACGTCCTACTTACCACGCTTCCGCTAAACCACTTAAATTGTTTTTTTTTCTCTGACTACAAGTGTGCTCATCTCTTTTATGATATGAGATTAAGACTTCCTTTCGGAGTCCAGTAGCCTCCATTGAGGCATGATTGTTATGGGTTTTGGTGCAAACACATCATTGTCATCCCTTTGGATGGCATTTTAACTTCCACCACTAAATTTTTTGATTGCAATGGAGTTGGAATTTTAGACTAGAGTATTTTGCTCCAATTAACTCTAGTTGTTTTTCCTTTTCTTCTTTTACCCATGTCATTTTAGAGTTGCTTCATTATTTCATCTTTCAATAATGTTTTATTATTTTAATATTTATTGAATTTTTGCTTATTAAATATTTTATTAAGTAGATGTCCATCAAGATCTAGATAAGTTTTGATATACTTTAAATTCTAATAATCATTAGAAGTAAAGTTCTATTTCATTTATACTTCTTATGTCCATAAATATAGACTTTGGAGAAGCATTGTAAATATTCCAATTGACCAATAAAATACACTCTCTCTTTGATCTCCTATTCTCTTTGATCTCCTATTCTCTTTGTTCTTTATTCTCTGTCTTTTATTTTATAATACGTTATCAGCATGATTCTCTTTTATTTTATAATATGGTCACTCCAAATCTTCAATTGTCTTCTAGAACTATAGCAATTTCAATCTTCAATTGAGACTTGCACACTATAGGTAATCATTATCCAAAGAAATTAATATAATCCTTAAGTAGGTGATGAAGATAATGTTAAAGATCTTCAGGTATATTTTACTATGATTTATTTATTATATCATGTTTATTATAATTGAAGACTAGTCATGAAAACATGAATAGATAGATTCTAATTTGAAATCCACATATGTTTGCGATAATATGATTATGAAATAAAAAATCAATGAAGGCATTTAGCAGTATGTGCTACTAGATTTGCTGCATTCCCCGAAGTGAATGCAAACATAAAAAAAATAAAAGATATAATCATATACCACTAAAAGTGGGAACATAGTAATAAATAAGAGAACAATGAGAGTTCTCAAGATAACTCTTCAAAGGCCAAAGATAACTTATGTTATCAATGTGATATGAAAGATTATTGGCTACATATATGGCGTATGCCCAACTATTTTGTTTTTGTTAATATTTTTTGAGGAATGATATGAGAATGTAGCAATATTCTATCATTACAAATAGAAAATATTTATCTTATTTGGTACTGAAACAAACAAATGTTATTCTAATATTTGATAATACAAAATTAGTTGAAAGCTTCAGAAGAGCTAATATATCAATATCTAAAAGGCACAAAATTTGTGATGGTTAATGCATTAGTTTTAAAAGATATTCATTATAATGGATATCATATTGATATTTTTAATGAAGAATAGATTATATTTCATATGAATCACTATTGCTATAAATATATTGTAACAACTCAATTTTAGCTTAAATCGGAACAGCAGTTTCAGAACCACAAATTCGAGGTCAAAAAATTATTTTAATATTATTTTATGTGTTTAAAGCATGTGAATATATATGTGTGAAAATTTCGTGAACTAATTTTATCGTTTAAGAGCTCAATTTGAGAAAAATGACTAAATCGCGTAAAATGTAAAAGTTGCATGCTATAAGTTAAGAGTGTCTACTTGCTATGGTTTATTAAACCAAAGGTCCTTATGATGTTATTATTCCATTGATAAGGTTAATGAACATTAATGGCCTTATATTTGATGATTAAATGGTTTAATAACTAAGGGTAAAATGGTAAACTATGTATTAAGTATAATAAAACAAAACAAAAGCCATATTATCTTTATTTTATCTTCATCTAACCGAATAAAAAAATAAAATAGAGCTTTGGAAGCAATTAGGGTTTGGCACACATTGATCTTGATTAAGGTATGTTCTTTGCTCGATTTTTGATTATTTTTTACGTTTTTGTGATCGTTGTTTCATGTTCTAGCTAGCCCATGCTTTAATTTTTGAAAGTGTTGATGATTTTGTGAAATTCCATTGATGAATTGTTGAGCTTTTGAATGTTTGATGATGAAAAATGAATATTTGTTGATAGATTTTCATGTTTTGTAAAGTGATTTTTGATGAAAATGCCTAAATAGGATTAAATTGTGAAACGTGCAAATTGAGGGCTTTAAATGTGAAATAAATGAAAAATATGGGCTTCTAGAAGCGCTATGGTAATTCAGCCAGGCATGAGTTTTGTCAAATTTGGTGTAATTTGTGTTTTTGTGAAATAATGACTAAATTGTAAAAATGTGGAACTTTAGGGGCTAAAGTATAAAAATGCCCAAATATGTGTTTTTGGACTGAATTGAATGTTTTGATGAATAAATGAGTTAATTTTGAATGTATATAGATCAAGAACGAAAGAAATCAGATTTAGATCGGGGAAAATCAAAGGTTATCGAATAGTCGATCCAGTCCGTTTATTTCGAATACAAGGTAAGTTCAAATGGAAATAAATACCTTTAAATTGATTTATAAATGCTCATTTGTTATGGAATTGCTATGAATGTTGAACGTGCAAATAAGAGCAAGTATCAACGAAGATATGTTATCCAAAAAATCCCGTATGAACCTTAGGAATAGTATAGGATAAGAATGTAATGACATTAGGATTACCAAGATGTAATTACATGTAAGACCATGTCTGGGACATTGGCATCATTATATGATTTCATGTAAGACCATGTCTGGTACATTGGCATCGATATACGATAACATGTAAGATCATATCTGGGATATGGCACTGTATGAGTTATATGTGTTTTCCGAGTATCCTTAACGATTCTGAAAGTTTCAACGAGCAAAGTTAAAGTCGAGTGTAACACCCCAAGTCTTCAATAATTTAATTTGCATGTTTTGTTGTGTGTGGCTTGTTTGCTTTGTTGATTAAGGGAGTTTTAAGTGGTGTGAGAGGTCCTGGGTTCAAACCTAGGCTCTGCAAATTTTTTTTTTTTGTAATGAGTAGCCTTGTTTGCTGCTAGTGGACTCTTAAGTTAAAGAGAGCATTGCAAGACATGAAGGGCATGTGGAGTGTTCTTGAGGTCTGAGGTTTGAGGCTTAGCAATTTATTTAAGTATTTTATTTTGCTAGGTGCCGTGGAAGTGTCCCAAGTTGACTGAAATTGTTTTGAGGGGTGGTTGTTGGAGGGAGTTGTGGACGGATAGGGGGAGTGATTTGAGGAGTGATGGGGGGAGTAAGGTGGGGAGATTTTGTAGGGATTGGGGTAGTGATCGGTTGGAGATAATGGAAGAGCCGAATGGGGGGAGTTAGGAGTGTCGTTTGGAAAAAAAAGAAACCATTTTGGTAAAAAATCAGTCACATTGTTTTGAGGAGTGCCGAATTGACTCTTTTGGGAACCTTTCTTTGGAGAACCAATTAGTGCCTAGGAATTGTGGGCATTTTTCTTGTCTTTTGATGTTTGAGGACTTCTTGTGTTTGTTGTTTCTCTTCTTCTTTTCCTTTTTGGACGACCATCCTTTTTTTCTCACATTCTTTTGTTTCATTTTGAGCCTTGCTTGGGGAGCCGATTCTTTCCGTTTTTGCTCCTGCTGTCCGAGTTGTCATGATCAATTGCTCTATGTTTCTTCTTTGGCTGAACTTTGTTAGGATCTAGAGAGCATTCTTCTCTTCCTCTTATTTTCTTTTCTGCTCTTCTCTGTGCGTAACTAATTCTTGTTGTGAGGTTGTCGAAATCCCTTGTGTGCTGGTGTAACACCCCAAACCCGACCCAGGCGTTATGGTTGGATCTGACGTGTCACATTGAAGTTTTTAAGAAAACCCATGCCTCTTTCAACGTCCTTCTTAGTGTTTTAAAAGATAGTCTTTGCTAAGTTAAAAAAGTGAATGGAAGCTGTGCACCAGGTAGGTATCCGAAACAGAGGAGGTGAGTCATGAAGGCTGCTTAAGTACCAAGTTCTTGATTGGATCCAATCCTAGACATGCCCACAACCATTGCCAAACTTTGGTACGAGGTTAGGTTTTGAGAAAAACGAGTTGGAATTCATTTAAGTAGATATTTTTGATAAACCGATTAATTGTATCGTTGTGTTATTTTGAAAACAATTATCATTTTGGAAACGCGCCCTAAGTCTAACCTATTTTGGATTGTTATCAGTAAAATATAGGGTATAAAATAAAATAATCCCAGAAAAATAATTAAAATGACCTTATTACAACCCAAAACCAAATAATAATATTAATTAAGATAAAACTTATAAAAAAATAAACTGGTTACTTATTGCAATTAAGAGAAACAGAAACAGTAATGTGGCCATCTCTGAGTCCCTCACAGCTCCAAACCATCTAAGCTTAGGGATTACCTGCACAGTTAGAAACGGGATGTGTAACACTCCTAACCCGTATCCGTTGCCGGAATAAGGTTATGAGGTATTACTTGACTGAACAAAACTTCTATAAGGTCAAAGATATTTGCCAGACATAAATTATCAACAATGCAACCTGTCTCATTGATTTTTCATAAGAGCTTTTATAAATTTCCAAAATGACTAATTATCAAAACATAACCGAATATCTAATAACAAATTAACTACTATCAAGTTTTAACTAAAACATTTCAACACATTAGTTCAATTATAAGGCTTCTCTAAACAAAATAAGCGAGCCATCTTCGCATGGCTATAATGTATACAAAGTCAAAATATCATTCTACCTATAGTCTATCCTATACATGCCTTAAATCATGATGATATACCATCTTCTCAGCTCACATAATGACTCGATAGTGTGATGATATCTCCGGCTCTTCCAACTCGAACTAAAGGATAAACCTATAAGGAATGGAAAATAGAACACGGAGTAAGCTTCAATGCTTAGTAAGTTTTAAGCAATGCAAACAATTAATTTACTTATAGATTGATTATTTCAAATTTTCAAGAAATCATTCCTAGGTAATTGCCATTTCGGCCAAGTATCCATGAACATAATGCATATTTAGAAAATTCACCTCACTTGAATCTAAACTCAATTAAAACCAAATATTGAAATCACAAATAAGATCATAAGAACTCGAAAAGTATCTCATTAACTAGTTTTAACCATGTTTGCAACAAAATCACAAATTCACTACAAGCTGTTTTCCTGAGCAACAGTCACTAAATTATTTATAACTGGAGATAAGAAACTCCAAATAAAGTGCCGTTAATTTTTCCTGAAAATAGACTTATATATCTTTCATCCATATAATTTCAGAATTTTTGGTTTGACCAATCAATACCAGATTTTTATTGAAGTTTCCCCTGTTTCACTGTTTGACTATTCTGACCACTCTTCACTACAAATCAATTTTCTCATTATATAGAATTTGAAATATGTTATCGTTTACTTCATTTGAAACTAGACTCATTAAGGAGTCTAAGAATATAAATTTTATCTTATAATCATCATTGTACAATTTACAATGATTTTCTAAAGACAAAACAGGGGATTTCAAAGTCATTTTGACTCTGTCTCACTCCACTTCAAATATCTCATTTTCAAAAATTCTTTTGCTTACACGATTTCTTTTATAAGAAACTAGACTCATTAAGATTTAATTTCATAATTTATTCAGCTTCTAGTTCAATTTTGACAATTTATGGTGATTTTCCAAAATCACGTTACAGTTGCTGTCCCAAGCAGATTTATTACAAATTTGCTCTTTCACACATTCCTTGCATTCAAATTATCTAAACATGTATATCATGTCATTCAAGATCAAACTCATATAACATAGGCATTAAAATGCTTCACTATCAGCTTTAGTTCAATTAAAACGAATGAAATACAATATCATATTCACATTTAATTTTCCAAGATCGTAATCACCTAAAAATAAAATCATATACTTCCACAAACCTTTCCACAAGGACCAAGTGTTTATATTTGAATATAAACATAGAATCACTTCACACATTTACCGAATATATCACAATCACATTTATAGTCATAACACTTATTCACAGATGCATCACTTTATATATTTATAATTTAATTCAAATCAAAATCGCATACGAGTACATGATACATACCTGGCCAACTTAATATGTAATGCACTTTCAATTTGTCAACTTAGTGTAGGATCTTGTAATTGTATACTTTTATCAAATTCATCGGCACTTGGCCTACTAGGTATAAAACCCGAAATTATATTATCAGCACAAAGCCTGCGGGACTTTAACCCGGATACATTTCCAGCACGAAGCCTGCGGGACTTTGGCCCGGATACATTTCCAGCACGAAGCCTGCGGGACTTTAGCCCGGATACATTTCCAGCACGAAGCCTGCGGACCCTAAGTCCGGATATAATTCCAGCACATAGCCTGCGGACCCTAAGTCTGGATACACATCAAATATCATGCATATTTAATCATATATTAACACAATTTATTCAACATATCACATTAGTAGTCATTTGCTACGTTCGGATATAAGCTCCATATGAATATCATCATTTACATTTCGATTCGAAAGTCATACATAAATATCACATATCCATTTCACCATTCAAGCTTAACACATAGTGACCATTCGACTATAAGTCATATACATAAATTATTTATCACACCACTTAATTCAAGTAGAACCGAAAGGTCACAATTCATCTAATATACACATATCAAGGCATCATCAATTATATACTAAAGGTGACTACTCAAAACTTACCTCGAATATTTTCGAACAGTCTCGGATCGGCTATTCAACTACTTTCTCTTTTCCCTTGTATCAAATGAACTCTTCAACCGAAACCATAAGTAGGAAAATATAGAAATTTAAGCGATTAAAATTTGACAAAGGCCAAGAAAGGCTCACAATTAAACATGATTGAGTTCTCACTAGTAGGGCATTTCATTCTAAACACACAAACAAACATCACATTACATATAAAATTTCAATATTTTATACATACAATACTCGTATATATATTGTCTTATAGTTTGATAATGATATATCAAAGCCATCAAAAAGCATTTAATTAATCATTCAAGATCATGCAATGTACTAATTTAAAATTTTTTTTCATGTTTTATACAATACTGCAACTTTAATTAAGCAAGCATTTAAATTCGAGAAACAGATTACACTCTATTATCTCAAGCATTTAATTTAACAAACATGATAACACTGTCCAGCTTTGGACAACATTTAATCAGACAATATACAATTGTTTAACGTGTAATAACAAAATTGACTTAACCAAACTAACCAGCATCAGTATTTTAGTATTCAAACCTCATAAATGGAACATTATTTCATTCAGACAGAAAAGGAACTGCACAAATTTGGGCAGCAGTAAAAAGTATTAAATCGGATAGAAATAAATTCTTATTTGTTCGAATAGCAGCGAAATTACTCAACTCGGAGATCAATAACATTAAATACATAAGAAATCAATCAAGTTTGTGGCTCGATTTTAATTTACCTTCCTTATGTCTATACTTGGAGACAACATTTAACATGTGAAGCATCCATGCAAATACATATTACATCCGTCCAAAAAATAAGTTAGCAAAAAAATGCAACCATCATTCTTACCGAACCACATTCAATCCATCCATTTTTTTAACAACATAATTGCAGCAGAAATCTAAAATAGCGCATGAAATTATAAAACAAAAAAAATAATCTCAAGGACTTACCCAAATTCTCTCCCAACCGTACGTATCTTAAAGCAAGCTTTTTCCCCTTCTTACTACCGTCGTCTCCCTCTCCTTTAGCGAATTGCTTGAAGAACTAATAATTGCTTGAAGAATTTAGCTTCTAAACAAGCCAAAACAATGGTTTTTCCCTACATGCAGCCGGTGTCATGGTCTCTCCCTCCATTCGAATGAACAGCAAAAACAAAGAAGAAGATAAAGCTCTCTTCTCTCCATTTTTCTTTTATTTCATTCTATGATTCCTCTTATAATATCATTAAATATTATATTACTAACATGGAATCATATAACATTCATTAGGTTATTATTTTACAATACAAAATACATATTTTTCCTATCAACTTTCATCATTGTCGTCCACTAATTTAATAGTGGTCCATTTGACATGCAAGTCCTCCTTGTTATATACCATGCATTATTCGGCCCTCTAAATTCTTCCTATCACATTTTTAAGTTTTAACACACAAGTTCTTTTTAGCTATTTCCACATTCAAATGACAAAGTTAAGACACGATACTTTCACACATACACTTTCACATATAATAAGCATAGAATATAACGTTTAATTATTTTTATGACTCGATTTTGTGGTCCCGAAACCACTTTCCGACTAGGGTCAAATTAGGGCTGTCACAGGGTGAGTTTACGAAAACTTAGTGTTAATCCCAAGAACAAACAAACAGTGAAAACACAGTATCAGTACAATATGGGCCAAAGCCCTATTTAGTCTTGACATATACTAGGCCGAAGCCTTTCGTTTAATGGTTACTGGGCCGAAGCCTTTTCATAAATCATATCACTGGGCCAAAACCTTTTCATAAATCATATCATTGGGCCGAAGCCTTTACTGTAAATGGTATGGCCCTTAGGCCCATTTCAATATCACATGTAATGTCAGTGGATGTATGCAAGCCCATTTCAATATCACATGAAATACCAATGAATGTATGCAAGCCCATTTGGGGAGACTACTCAACCCACCATCCGCTACTCTCCACCCGTACCAACTAACACACCATGTGGGGAATAACTCAACCCACCCAACCAACACACCACTGGCAGCATAGCTGCTTTATCATATATCTGGAGGCCTAGCCTCTTTAATAACTGGGGCAAAGCCCTTTTCGATAAACTGGGGCAAAGCCCTTTTCAATAAACTGGGGCATAAGCCCTTTTCGGTAAACTGGGGCATAAGCCCTTTTCAATAAACTGGGACATAAGCCCTTTTGCACTTCCTCCATCCATATAAAAACCCAACCCAATGCAACATGTCATGTATGCAGAATTTCATACCTATATTTGAATAAACAATCACAGTCAAGTGTTTTACCAAATATCAGGGTTTTCCATGTTCATTACAATCATCAATATTTCTGAGTGTTTAAACAATGATCTTTAACCCACTTTATCAAATTCGGGCTTTTGGGCCCAAAACCCCTAATGGGCCCTACGAATGCTGATTTAGCCTACTTAACCCAAATTTTACAACAATGCTAACCGTGTTAACATGCAACTTTTCCAGATTCCATTTTCTATCAGTTTTACCCAAATGGGCCTGAAAGCCCATTGGGCCCGATTCCAGCCCATTGAGGCCAAACTTACCATCGTGCAAAAAATTGCGCTCTTACCTGCTCCATCGATCCAAACACCGATCATATCGTATCTATCGCATCTTTAAGCAAAGGCAAAATCACAAATTCCTGAAATGCCAGAATTTTAGCATTTCGGCTTTTCGGCGAATATTAATTTAAGCTACTGCAAGGGTTATTACACACCTGTTATGGGTTGAAGTTGAAACGTTTCCAAAATCAATTACCTATGATAACCACCACCTATCACTCAAACTTAACTAATCCAATATCAATATATGTAAATCCTAAGCACATCAGTCATACGGAACATAAGGGCATATTCGTCATTTTACCATACAAGGGTATTTCGGTCACTTTACCCTACAGGGGCTTTACGGTCTTTTTACCTATTAGGGGTATTTTAGTCATTTCATCCTACAGGGGTGTTTTGGTAAATCTACAAACTAAGGGTATTTTAGTAATTTTGTAAACCAATGGTATTTCTATAATTTTTAGAATGTCAAGGGTATTTCTATAATTTTGTAAATCAGGGGTATTTTGGTAATTTTACAAATTGAGGGTATTTCGGTAATTTCACAAACCAGTGGTATTTTGGTAATTTTACAAACTAGGGTATTTTGGTAATGCTACCCTATAGGGGTATTTCAGTAATTTCACAATTAAGGGTAAAACGATAATTTTGTAAATCGAGGGTAAAACAGTAATTCTGTAAATCAAAGGTAAAACAGTAATTCTATAAATCGAGCGTACTTTGGTAATTTTACAAGTCGAGGATATTTCTGTAATTGGTAAACTAATGTATTCTAAACAGGGATAACAATACGAATGGCCCTAAAGCCCATTCTTGGCCCAAATGGGCCCACACGCTCGCGTGGCCCTTTTAGCCCAAATCTAGCCACAGATATGAGATTCACCTAGCCTAGTCCAATATTTACTATGCAGTCAAACAATTTATCCAATTGGGCCCGTAAGCCCATTGGGCCCACATAGCCCCTTTCAGCCCATCGCGGCCAGAAGTAGCCATCCTACAATTAGAGTAGTGAGAAATACACACCTGATAGGAGACTGGAGTTAATCCACGCTCTGAGCACTCTTAGCCGACGCCCAACCCAAACGAGCACACCATACAGCGAAAGGGATCAGCCAAGAAAGGTACCTTTACTCTCCTCATGGTTCTCTCTATTTAAAGCCAGCTTCGCATCCACTCTTATGTTAGCTTCCCGATGTGGGATCCCTCCAACATCAGAGTTTAAATTCAACACCAACTCTTGCCGCCCCCTGTTAGCAAAATAAATGCTCCTTGCTTTCCCTGGGATTCGAACCCATGCTTCCCCTCAGATGCTCCACACGCTTCTTGCCACTAAGCCACAAGGCTTTTTGTGTCATATTTTATCCCCAATTAATTATAACGTCTAAAGGCCAAAGTCCAGGTTCCCTTAAAAAACCAAAATAAATTGCAAGAGCCAAGACTTCAACCAAGGCTCCCATACAACCTTAATGACGCCACAACCACTAGACTACATGCTTCCTTGTGTCATTTATTTACCACAATAATTTAAAAGGCCCTCATCCAAGCATCTAGGTTTTTTTCACTTAATACCAAAATTTTTGCTAAAGCCCAAGTTTGAACCCAAGATTTCTCTAACACTTCTCAAGGCCATTAACCACCAAAGCAGACATTTAATTGAGTCATTTCATTGCACAATTAAATACCTATATACAACCTCCTTACGGGCCCACACTCAAGGCCCAATACTTCTAGGCCCAAATTCGGGGTGTTACAGCTGGTTAGTTCCCTAATCGAACCTCATGCGGTTTTTTTAAAGTTTCGGCTTATGTTCTTCTTAGGCCGAATGGTTACTATCCCTTCTTATGAAGGGACGATGTCTTTTGTTTTAACACTAGCTTTTGTGCGATTGTTGCCAGGGATTCAATCTCTTTAACAAGTGTGGAGTCGATTGCTTTCCTCTGAAAGTACCTAATCTGTTATTGGTAAGCGTTAATGATCTAGTTGTGTTTAAATGGGGTTGCAGACCCTTATTAATTGATTAACTATTCTTCAAGGGTCAAGTGTTGGGGAATACTTTGTGTGGATCAAGGAAGGGCTACGATTGTTGTTGGTGAGTAGTATTTTGTTTAAGCGTTCATAATCAATGACAGTATGGTTGAGATTAACAAAGGTGTAAACTAATGAGATGTGATGGTTGGTCATAGGTTCTCGATCTCGGTGGCAGTACGGCTACAACTCTTTTACAGGTGTGTAATCACACTGTGTTAACATGGAACGGCAAAAGCCGGAAGTATACAACTGTTGACACCACACGAGCGTACGCTTGCTCGAATGGTGAGCCGAATGCCTAAAGCGTAGGCATTCAACTAAAAATGCCACCATGAACGTTTCATGGGCTTAGGCCGACGTTGGGCCACGATAGGCCAAAATGGGTCGTATGGGCCCCACGGGCTCATAGGATCGCACGGGCAAACAGCACGGATGTGTGGGAACTATTGGGCTGGCTGTGTTGTGTACACGGCCAGGACCATTATTTTGGCTTATTGGGCTCCACGAGTGTGTGGGCCCATATGGGCCGTATGGTGGGCTCAGGCCCATTTGTGCTATTTAACTGTTAAAGGTTGCAAGGGTGGCACGAGATGTGACTGTGGACCTACTATTGGGTCGATAAGTGTACCTAAACCCTAACTTATGAAATGACTGTTTTACCCCTATAAGGTAAATGACCAAAATACCCCTATGTGATGTATAACTATTGAGCATGGCATTCTTATCGTATGTACATTTATATTATATTGCATTGCATGGGGTGGGGTATATATATTATTGGAGGAAGTTTACTAAAAGGCTATAAGCATATTACTGGGAGCTTTGTTGCAAATACTGTTAGTGCCGAATCCAATGCTTTATTCTGGAGTGTAGGGATGGGTGGGTCGATTTATTCCCCACATGGAGTGTAGGGCTAGACGGAGTGGAGTGTAGAGGACGGTTGGGTAGGATTTTTTTGTGCATTACTGATATTGTACTGTAATAGGCTAAGGTCCACACTAATATTGTCACTAATATGGGTTTAAGCTCAGACTGTTCAGATATTGTATGTTTGACTATTCATTAGCTAGGGATTACACACTGAGTTTTATACTCACCCTTTTCTGCTTAACTGTGAAGGTAAATCCTTAGGTGGATCGGTGCTGCGAAGACCTCAATGATGGCCACACCACTGCTTCTATTTTCTTTTATTTGCTATTGGATTTCATTTTGGGTCATGTAATAAGGCCTCTTTAGTTTTCTTGTTTAAATTCGGTCTGTTGAGAACGGAAAGTGCGGTTTTCCAAAATGATAACTTTTTTAAAAACACTACGTCTTCGAAATGCTTTTTGAATGCTTCCGCAACAATAAGAGTTTTAAAAGTAATGATAATTTTAAATAAATAATGAATAAGCTAAAATAATTTGAGAACTAACAAAGAGGTTTCACATTTCCAAACGGGTTTTCATCAAGAACAAGTTTTCGAAAAGCACTCCAATGTGACATCACTGATTTGGCCATAACGTCTAGGTCGGGTTTGAGGTGTTACATTTAGTCGTATCAGAGCCAAGTTGCAAAACTCAGCTGTAGATTTGGGTATTCTCTAAAAACATAAATTTTAAAGAATTGTTTCATACAGTGCAAAATATCTTGAGGTGTTGTTTTGGAAGGTGTGGTCTATCGAGTTCTCCGGTGCCGATTCTGTAAGTTCTCTAAAACTACTATTTTAACTGAAATACTAAGACTTTCATAGATAATAGACTATACTAAAACCTTTATTAGAGTACCTAAAACTCTAGTAACACTACGATTTGCGAAAAACGAACAACTCTGAATTGTTGGTGCTGTATTTCATAAAACATCTGTTAATAAACAATAGAACTATAAAACTAATGCATAAAACTGTTAATACAAATAATACACAAATTGACTATGAGCATTAGAGGTACTCGTGGAAGGGGTATAAGAGGCCGCGGCGGAGGCTATGGAGGTGCTCGGGCTGGATCTTTGGCATCGGGTCATATGCCTAACATTGAAGGAAGGGAGGCACCAGCTTCACCGGTGACTGAGAATGGGTCACATGATCGTAGAGCTGGGGACGACGCACTATCCCAAGCTATGCTACGTATTCTGGAGAGGGTCGTTGGGCTTAATACTGGTACTATGGGTCGTGGGTCGGTAATGGAATGACTCAAGTCTAATGGGGTTGAGATCTTTAGGGGTATCGCTAGGGTTGCTCCTAATCTAGCTGAATATTGGATAGAGGCCATAGAGGGGATTATAGATGATCTCGACTGCACCCTTAAGCAAAAACTAAAAAGTGCAGTGTCGTTGTTGAGAGATGAAGCCTATCAGTGGTGGCTTACCGTGGAAGAGGGTACTCAGCTTGATCGATTAACTTGGGAGTTTTTCAAGAATACATTTCAAGGGAAATATGTGGGCGCTAGCTATGTTGATGCCCACAGAAGGGAATTTCTGAATCTGACCTAAGGAGATAAGTCCATAGCAGAGTATAAGGCAAAGTTTTTGCGATTGAGCCGCTATATGTAAGGCATGGTGGTCACAGAGTATGAGCGCTATGTTCGTTTTGAGGATGACCTCAAGGATAATTTACAAGTTTTGATAGCTCCACAGAGGGAGTGAGATTTTGCAGTTTAGTAGAGAAGGCAAAGATCGTTGAGGATGTGAAATGCGCTGAGAGCCAGAATCGTGAGAAGGATAAGGGGAGAAACAAGAGGGTTTGGGAGCCCCCAAGTTCAGCTATGGGGTCTAAGAAAAAGGCCAGAGTTGATGGGCCAGCTAGAGTTGGGGCATTTGTTGCCACATTTGGGTTACAATCTTGTACTATTTGTGGTTAGCGCCATCAGGGCGAGTGCTGGGTATAGATGGGGTATGTTTTAGGTGTGGATTGTTCACAGAGGCCAGATCAGATGCCAATTTCTGGTAGAGGTACTGTTCAGCCGCAGAGAGCTTTTCAGCAAGAGGTGGAAATGGTATGGGTTGTGGTCGTGAGGTATCGGGCAGAGGTCCTGGTCATACTGAGGCTAGGCAGCTAGCACTGGTTTATGCTGCACATAGCTGAGAGGACTGAGACACCCCAGATGTTATTATGGGTACGTTCTTTATCCACTATGTACCTTACACTGCATTTATTGATGTTGGTTCTACGTACTCTTATATAACATGCACTGTGTCTGAGACTTTGGGTGTGGTATGTGAAAACACAACGAGTGAGGTTACTGTGTTAAGTCCATTAGGGCAGTCAATACGAGTGAACAAATTGTTTAAAGATGTACCCTTAGAAGTTTAAGGAAAAATCTTTTTAGCTGATTTAGTAAAGAAGGCAAAGATCGTTGAGGATGTGAAATGCGCTGAAAGCCAGAATCGTGAGAAGGATAAGGGGAGAAACAAGAGGGTTTGGGAGCCCTCAAGTTCAGCTATGGGGTCTAAGAAAAAGGCCAGAGTTGATGGGCCAGCTAGAGTTGGGGCACTTGTTGCCACATTTGGGTTACAATCTTGTACTATTTATGGTTAGCGCCATCAGGGCGAGTGCTGGGTATAGATGGGGTATGTTTTAGGTGTGGATCTATGGAGCACCGTATTAGGGATTGTCCACAGAGGCCGGATCAGATGCCAATTTCTAGTAGAGGTACTGTTCAGCCGCAGAGAGCTTTTCAGCCAGAGGTGGAAATGGTATGGGTTGTGGTCGTGGGGTATCAGGCAGAGGTCTTGGTCATACTGAGGCTAGGCAGCTAGCACTGATTTATGCTGCACATAGCTGAGAGGACTGAGACGACCCAGATGTTATTATGGGTACGTTCTTTATCCACTATGTACCTTACACTGCATTGAGTGATGTTGGTTCTACGTACTCTTATATAGCATGCACTGTGTCTGAGACTTTGGGTGTGGTATTTGAAAACACAATGAGTAAGGTTACTATGTTAAGTCCATTAGGGTAGTCAATACGAATGAACAAATTGTTTAAAGATGTACCCTCAGAGGTTCAAGGAAAAATCTTTTTAGCTAACTTGATGGAACTTTCTTTTGGGGAATTCGACGTAATATTGGGAATGGACTGGTTGGTTAAGCATCAGACGAATTTGGACTGTGCTATAAAGCGGATGATTCTAAGAACTGAAGAGAGGGAAGAGGTAATTGATGTTGGGGAGCGTCGGAATTATCTTTCGAATGTGATTTCTACACTTAGAGCTGAAAAGTTGGTTCGTAAGGGTTGTGAGGCATATATAGCCTATGTCAGTGCTTCTAGGACTAAGGATACGTCTGTTAAGGATATTAGAACGATTAAGGATTTTCTAGATGTTTTTTCCCAAAGTGTTACCGAGGTTACCTCCTAACCATGAAGTTGAGTTTGGGATAGAGCTTTTGCCTGGTACAGCTCTGGTGTCTACCGCCCCTTATAGAACGGCGCCGAAGGAGCTTGTAAAGCTTAAGGCTCAAATTCAAGAGTTGCTGGATCGAGTGTTTATCCGCCCGAGTGTGTCTCCATGGGGAGCACTGATTTTATTTGTAAAGAAAAAGGATGGAACAATGCGGATGTGCATTGACTATCGGCAACTAAACAAATTGACTATTAAGAATAAGTACCCCCTACCGAGGATTGACAATATATTCGACCAATTTCAAAAAGCTTCGGCCTTTTCTAAAATAGATCTCCGATCGGGGTACCATCAACTAAGGGTCAAGGAGACTGATGTATACAAGACAGCATTTAGGACTCATTACGGTCATTACGAGTTTTTGGTGATGTCATTTGGATTAACGAATGCACCAGCAGCTTTTATGGATTGGATGAACCGAGTGTTCCAGCCCTATCTAGATCGATTCATTGTGGTGTTTATAGATGACATTTTGGTGTATTTGAAGGCTAAGGAGGAACATGATGCACATCTTCGGGTTGTTCTACAGATTTTGAGGGAAAAGCAACTGTATGCTAAATTCAGCAAGTGTGAAATCTGGCTACATGAGGTAACTTTTCTGGGTCACGTGGTGTCTACTGAGGGAATTAGGTTTGATCCTCGAAAAATAGAAGCAGATCTAGAATGGAAGCAACCTACGTCGGTATCTGAAATTTGAAGCTTTCTGGGTCTGGCAGGGTATTATTTACGGTTTGTTGAGGGGTTTTCGTTGATTGTTGCGCCTCTGACTAAGTTGTTATGTAAAGGGGCATCGTTTAACTGGACTGATAAACAACAGGGAAGTTTTGAGAAACTCAAGAAGATTCTAACTGAGGCCCCTGTCTTGATACAGCCAGAATCTGGGAAGGAATTCACTGTCTACAGTGATACAACACATGTTGGTTTGGTATGCGTGCTGATACAGGAGGGTAAGGTAGTGGCTTATGCGTCTCGACAACTTAAGACACATAAAGCGAACTATCTAACGCATGACTTGGAGTTGGCTGCGGTGGTATTTGCACTGAAGATTTGGAGGCATTACCTGTATGGTGAGAAGTGTATCATTTACACGGATCACAAGAGCCTCAAGTATCTCCTCACTCAGAAGGAGATAAACCTGAGGCAGCATAGATGAGTCAGCTGCTTAAGGATTATGACTGTTCGATTGAATACCATCCTGGCAAGGCTAATGTGGTAGCCGATGCACTGAGCCATAGGGTTGTTACTGATTTGAGAGCGATGTTTGCCCGTCTCAGTTTGTTTGACAATGGTAGTTTATTGGCCAAACTTCAAGTTAAACTGAGGTGGATTGAACAGATTAAAAGTAAGCAGCTAGAGGATGGGTTACTGAGTTTGCGTTTCCAGCGGGTAGAGAATAGGGAAACTTTAGATTTTAGGCTGAATGGTGAAGGGGTACTTTGTTTTCGTGGGAGAGTGTGTGTACCGAAAGATACTGGTTTGAGACGGACTATATTGCAGAAAGCGCATAGTAGTCCTTACACTATGCATCCTGGCAGAAATAAGATGTATCGAGACCTTCAGGAGCTATATTAGTGGCCAGAACTTAAGTGGGAAGTTACTAACTTTGTGAGTAAGTGCCTAACTTGCCTGCAGGTTAAGGCGGAGCATCAGTTGCCTTCAGGATTACTTCAACCAGTTAAGATTCCACTTTCAAAGTGGGAGAGGGTAACTATGGACTTTGTTAGTGGACTACCTTTAACGCCTTCTAAGAAAGATTTGGTGTGGGCCATCGTGGATCGGTTGACCAAGTCTGCCCACTTTATACCTGTTCGTACTGATTACTCACTACAGAAGCTGGCTAACTTGTATGTATCCAAAATTGTGAGACTGCATGGGGTATCGATTTCTATTATATCCGATAGAGATCCTCGCTTTACATCATGGTTCTGTAAGAAGTTGTATGAGGCACTGGGTACAATGTTAGACTTCAGTACTGTGTTCCATCCTCAGACAGACGGTCAGTCAGAAAGGGTGATTTAGATACTGCAGTATATGTTAAGAGGTTGTGTGATTGACTTCCGGGGCAGTTGGGAAGATTACTTATCGTTGGTGAGTTTGTTGATGGGCGTCGAAACCACCAAATATAATTCCTACAAAATAACTCTAATTAGTAGTAGAGTGGTAGTAGGGTCGAGTCCACAAGGATTGGATGCGATAATCAACTTCCGTGTATAGCTTATGATTAGATTGTCTGTCGTGTCGAAGGCCTGGCAATAGTTGTGCCCAGACTCCAATCGTACCTGCAAAAATTAGAAATAAATGTAAATCGAGGATTTTTGAAATTTTTAGAAATTAGGTAATTGAAACAACATAAATTAAATAAATTAGAAAATAAATTTAGAATTTCGCAACAGATAAAATAAGCCTTAGCCTTAGACTCGGTAATTTCGTATCAAGAATGTCCTAACCACCAATTCTTCCTCTAATAGCTGGTTCTGGTACGACCTGCAAACCAACCCTTACCAATTATCTAACTGGGATACACATGTTCTCGATTCAAGATTCCTACAGCCTTGCGTTCCGAAAAACCCAACTCGAATTAACGGCCTCAACCACGTGGGTCATTTAAACCCGATCACTTCTTCCTCAATTTGTTCTCGAAAATCCAAATACAGCACGGCCGACTCGAATCTCCAACTGTAAGCAAACACGACTCCAATCCAACGTGCACTTTGACTTGAAATCAAATTTAACTTTAAGGGATGATTGGTCTATCCCGATACTTAGGAAAAAATGAATACCGATAGGATGGATTTTTAACACGAATTCGTATCTCATGATTCCCGACCGAAAAGAACACCGGCCTAAAGCTAAGATGAAATTTAGTTAAGCATAAAATTGTTCATGCTTTGTGAGATTGGAAAGGAGATTGATGATTATGGTCAAGTAATGAATGGAAATGACTTGGAGAGAAATTGGCCCAATTATGGAAAAGGAACAAAAATTGGAGACAAGGCTACAAAATGTAACGTCAAATTGAAGAGAAAAAACTGATATTTCTGTGACAGCCCTAAAGTGACCCTAGTCGGAAAGCAGTCTCGGGACCGCTAGACCGAGTCACCAAATTATTTGAATGTGATAATTATTGCCTAAAATATGTGAATATAAATGTGTGAAAGTTTTAAGCTTCGATTTAGTTAATTGCATGTGAATTTAGTTGATAGGACTTATGTGAGAAAATTTAGAAATGTGCTAGGCAAATGCAAGTGGCCTAATAGTGCATGTAATCAAAGGGGTGGACTTGCATGTCAATTTCCCCCCATTTAAGTACTAGTGGCCGGCCATGACAAGGGATGATGGGCAAAACATGTCATGAAACATGTTGTGTTAATGGAAAAATAAAATAAGAAGCATGGGCAAAACATGTCATGAAACATGTTGTGTTAGTGGAAGAATAAAATAAGAAGCATGGGCAATAAACTAATAAGAAATTGAAGGAAGAAAACAAAGAGAAAAAAATGTGTTCATCATTCTCATGCATGACCAAAAAAAAGAAAAAAAAGAGAAAAGAAGAGAAAAGCTCTCATGTTGTTCTTGGCCGAATAGGAGAAAGAAAAAGAAGGAAAAAAAGCTTTGAGGAAATCGGCTATGGTGGTTTGATAGACTAAGGTATGTTTGATGATGTTCCATGAGATGCATGCATGTTTTAGTAGTTAGCTTGAGTTCTAAATAGCCCATGGTTCAAATCTTTACTATGTCATGGAGATGATATTCGACCAAGGTGGATTGGTGTTGATATCATTTGCATGCTAAAAGTGAAGCTTTGTAATGGTGCATGTGATGGTGGATTGATGATTCTTAAATCTTCTTTTTAGCATTTTTGAGTGAGACATTAAGTTCTTTGTTTAACCATGACCAAAAATTGAAATGGTATGGTGTTGTGATGCAATCGGCCCCAACATAGACATGTATGTTCGGCCACATGAATAAGTACATAAGTTATGTGTATGTTCGGCCATAGGTAGCCTATTGATGGCTTTAGCTTGACTTAGAAAATTCGGCTAAGGGGAAATATTAGCTAGTATGTTGAATTCGATTCGTGATTTCGTACATATGTGACTCTAGTGTCTAATGTATATATGGGCTAAGTACCTTGAGCTTCTCTTTTGATGTTCGAATGAATTGTATTAAATTGCTTGATGTGATTAAAAATGCGTATGACCATTGTGTATTTGAGCTAAAAGGTGGCCATATGACCTATCAAACTCCTTGTCATATTCGGCCATAAGCTAGCAAAATGAGACTTTAATGAGTTAAATTTGTTTGAATTAAGCTCAAGAGCAAAGGGGAACTAAATCCGATAAAGGGAAGGAAAAGTGGTCCAATAGCCGTCAAAACCGTTCGACAACATCCGAGGTAAGTTCTTGAGTAATAGAGCTTAAATTATTATTTGATTAGATCATGTTTTAAGCAAATCAAAATCGTGCTCTTTGTGTGTGGCTATTGAGCCGAAATGGCAAGAGTGATAAGTGTCTTGTGTTTGAGTTTTGCTAATGAAAATGAAATATGAATGTGTCATGATTTATTGTTAAATGTGCATGGTTATTCGAATGATGTCCGGGCTAAGTCCCGAAGGCTTTGTGCTAAGTGACCATATCCAGACTAAGATCCGAAGGCATTTGTGCGAGATACTAATTCCGGGCTAAGCCCGAAGGCATTGGTGCGAGTTACTAAATCCGGGTTAAGTCCCGAAGGCATTTGTGCGAGTTACTAAATCCGGGTTAAGTCCCGAAGGCATTTGTGCGAGTTACTATAACCGGGCTATGTCCCGAAGGCATTTGAACGAGTAGCTATATCCGGTTAAATTCCGAAGGTACGTGATTTGGGAATGAATGATCTTGCTGTAAAAATTTCAGTTAATACGCTTGTAACATCCCAACATTGAGGTATGTTTCGTATGTGCTTTGAATTAGTTGAGCCCTTACAAATAAGTATTTGCTCAGTTGATAAATGAGCTACCGGCCTTTGGCTAAGTTGATCTTTGTGTATGAATAAAAGGGTTGGTAATGTGAAGTATGATATTGAAAATTTGTGCATATGAAATTATCCATTTAGCTACATGAATGCTATACTTTGGTTGTGTCTAAGTTCTTTGCTCAAAACTTACTAAGCATTTAATGCTTACTCCGTTTCTTTGATTCTCTGTTTTATAGATTTTGGTTCTTCAGCTATCGGACTCGGGATTTTGAAGTCGAAGTCGCCCACACTATCAAAGCCCCCTTTTGGTACAATTTTGGTTGAACTTCGAAATGGCATGTATAGGACTACCCTTTTTGTTGTGGGTCATGGACCCTTTGGATTTGTATAATTTTGGATAGCCATGCGAAAATGGCTTATATATGTTTGAGCATAATGTTATACTCATTTGGTATGGATATGCTTAACAAGGATTGGCCATGGGAATGGTTAATCACTATCATAATTTGTGCTATTTATGCTAAAAGGGCTAGTTGAATCATGGAAACTATGAAATAGGTAAAGTCTACCTTAAAGGCAGATGCTGACAGCAGCAGTGATGTAGATTTGGAAAATCACTAAAAATAGTAGGAATGGAATTAAATAGTGAATAAATTATGCAAACGAACCTTGATGAATATATTTTCATAGGAAAGTAACGAAACGTTCATATGAACAGTATATTATGAGATGCTAAAGTTTTCGTGAGACAGGGCCAGAACGGTTTCTGGATTCCCTGTTCGGACTTTGGAAATTCATTATAAATTAACCAGATATAATTAGAAGTCATGCCATATATGAATAGATTCCTTTTTGAGTCTAGTTTCTATAGAAACAAACGACATCAGTATTGAAGCCCTTTACAGGGAGATATCCAAGTCGTAATGCGCGAAGGTCAGTGTAGTCGATCCCTGTAACATGGGAGATTTTGACTAATAAACTGTACTAATTGGCCCGACCAAAAATTCTAGAAAAAATTTTGTAGATGCATATATGAGTCTAGTTTCAGGGAAAAATCACGAAGCTGATTTCCGAGTTGTGAAACTCAAGATATGATTTTTAAGGTGACAGTGACGCAGTTAGCCAGCTTGCTTGGAAAATTTTAAAATGGATTGTGCAAAGAAGTGATTTAAGTCTGCAAACCCCTCGTGTCCGACTCCGGCGACGGACTCGGGTACGGGGTGTTACAATTTTATTGGTATCAGAGCTACGGTTTAGTCGATTCTAGGACTACCGTAATGCGTTGGGTCTAGCTATACATGCCATTTTATGTGATTATTTGATAGTGTGGTGATTTCTGACATTTGCAAATGTGTTTATTTATAGTAATGGACCCTGATCTCGACCGAGCGGTAGCTGATGAGCTTGAGAGTGTAGCGCCTGCTCCCACACAAGGGACAGCGCCGGTGGACTCTCAACCTAATGCTAGTAACCCGAATGATGAAGCTAGACAAGCTTTCTATAGAGTGATGAATGATTCGTTCAACCAATACATTCGAACTAATACGGCTGTTCCACAACCTCCATTCCCGACAAATACCACCCCCGCACCTACCATACCTCCGGTAACTGACCAAATAAGGTCAAATAAGCCCCTAGTTGACAGAATCCGAAAACATGGGGCTACTGAATTTAAAGCCACGGACAGCGATGATGCCGAGCAAGCGGAATTTTGGTTGGACAACACTATCCGGGTACTAGATGAACTATCTTGCACACCCGATGAGTGCCTAAAGTGTACTATCTCCTTGCTACGTGATTCTGCCTACTATTGGTGGAATACATTGACTTCTGTTGTGCCTAGAGAGCAAGTAACTTGGGAGTTTTTCCAAACCGAGTTTCGAAAGAAGTATATCAGTCAGAGATTCATTGACCAAAAACGGAAGGAATTTCTTGAACTCAAACAATGTTCCATGTCGGTTACCGACTATGAACGAAAATTTGTGAGGCTTAGCCGGTACGCACGAGAATGCATTTCCTCAGAAGCCGTGATGTGTAAACATTTCGAGGATGGGCTGAATGACGATATAAAGCTGTATGTAGGCATTTTGGAAATCCGAGAATTTGTGGCACTTGTCGAGCGAGCTTGCAAGGCCGAGGAGCTCAGTATGGAGAAAAGAAAAGCTAAGGTGGGAGCAAAGGAGTTTCGTAAGAGGTCTTCGGGGAAGCCCTTCCCACAGTCATCGAAGAAATTTAGAGATGGCTTAGGCCGATCTAGAGACACTTCAGGCTTTTCTAGACGAGATTGCAATAGACCCCCTGTGGATGCACGAGTCACTTCGGTCGCTGGTGTTGGAAATGATCATCAGGACAGAGCGGAGTGCCAGTATTGTCGTAAATGGCATTCGGGGAGTTGTAGATTCCATGATCGCTCCTGTTACAAGTGCGGATCAGCTGACCACTTCATTAAGGATTGCCCGAGGTTGTCTGAACAGAATATAAATCAAAGCGAGAAACCGGGTGCTACCACTGTTCGAGGTAGACCATCTAGAAATACGGGCAATGCTAGGGGTGGTCAGAGAGGATCTAGAGATGCTACGACCAGATCCGAGGCTCGCGCTCCTGCTAGGGCTTATGCTATACGCGCACGCGAGGATGCTTCCTCGCCAGATGTTATTACCGGTACTTTTACTCTCTTTGATACTAATGTGATTGCTTTGATTGACCCTGGTTCTACTCATTCTTATATATGCGAAACCTTAGCATCCAGTAAGACTTTACCTATTGAGTCTACTGAGTTCGTAATTCGGGTGTCAAATCCCTTGGGTCGTTACATGCTTGTCGACAAAGTGTGTAAGAAATGCCCCCTAGTAATTCGAGATTCCTGTTTTTCGGCGAACTTGATGCTTTTGCCGTTTGATGAATTTGATGTTATTCTTGGTTTGGATTGGTTGACCGCGCATGATGCGGTTGTGAATTGCAAAAGCAAGACTATTGATTTGAGGTGCGCAAATAACGAGATAATCCGAGTTGAGTCTACAGACTTAAGGGGGTTGCCAGCTGTAATATCAGCAATGTTGGCCCAGAAATATGTAAGAAAAGGGTGCGAAGCATACCTTGCGTATGTACTTGATGACAAAGAATTAGAAAAGAAACCCGAATCTGTGCCGGTGGTTTGTGAATACCCGGATGTTTTTCCTGAAGAATTACCGGGTTTACCACCTGTTCGGGAGGTAGAGTTTGGTATTGAGCTTGTACCTGGAACTGCGCCAATTTCGATAGCTCCGTATCGTATGGCACCAACCGAGTTAAAAAAATTGAAAGCTCAGTTGCAAGAGTTGACGGATAGAGGTTTCGCTCGACCAAGTTTCTCACCTTGGGGTGCACCAGTATTGTTCGTGAAAAAGAAGGACGGAACCATGAGGTTGTGCATTGACTATCGTCAACTGAATAAAGTGACGATAAAGAATATGTAACACCCCGAACCCGAGACCGACACCGGAGTCGGACACGAGATGTTAACAAACTTTGAAAAATTTTTCCAGACACTGCCCAGTCTGAGTACTAGTCGCTTCAAAAATCATATCTTGAGTTTCACAACTCGAAAATCAGTTTTGTGATTTTCCCTGAAACTAGACTCATGTCCCCACCTATGTATTTTTTCTAGAATTTTTTGTCGGGCCAATTAGTACAGTTTATTAGTCAAAGTCTCCCATGTTACAGGGGTCGACTACACTGACCTTTTCCCATTACGACTTGAATATCTCTCTGCACAGAGCTTCAATACTGATGCCGTTTGTTTCTATGGAAACTAGACTCAGAGAGGAATCCATACATATATGGTATGACTCCTAATTATCTCTGGTCAATTTATAGTGAATTTCCAAATTCGGAACAGGGAATCCAGAAACTGTTCTGGCCCTGTTCCACAAGAACCTGAATATCTCTTACTGTACTGTTCATATGATTGTTTCGTTACTTTCATATGAAAGTAGATTCATCAAGGTTCGATTACATAATTTATTCACTATTTAATTCCACTCCTACGAATTCTTGTGATTTTCCAATCCACACCACTGCTGCTGTCAGCCTCTGTTTTCAAAGTAAACCTTACCTATTTTCGGGGTTTCATGGACCAACTAGGGCCTTGTCATACATATGCCCACATATGATCATACTTAGCCATTCCAATGGCTGATCATTTGCTCAACACTTCCATTCCAACTATAGTTACATCATGAAACCATCTATACATTCATAAACACGAATGGTCTAATGCCATACTCCACTTCTACAAGCCATTTTCGCATGGCTGTACACTTATACATTTCATAAAGTACTCGAAAAACCACAATGGGTAGTCCTATACATGCCATATCAAAATTCAACCAAAATAGTACCCAAAAGAGCCTTTGATAGTGTGGGCGACTTCGACTTCAAGATCCCGAGTCCGATAGCTGGAGAACCAAAAATCTATAAAACAGAGGAGCAGTGTAACGAGTAAGCAATTTATGCTTAGTAAGTTTTGAGCAAGGAATTCCAGCATAAACAAAGAATAACACACATTTAGCTAAATGGAATATTTCATAATACGCAATTTACCGATATCAAACTTGCTTCACAACATTAACAACCCTTATGTACATACACAATAGACTAACTTAGCCGAAGGCCGGTAGCTCGTTTATCAACTGAGCGAACATTTATTTGTAAGGGCTCGATTAAATTCAACACATACGTAACATATCCCCATATTGGGATGTTTTTCGAGTATTCGCTGGAATTTTACAGCAAGCTCATTCATTACCAAATCACGTACCTTCGGGATTTAACCGGATATAGCTCCTCGTTCAAATGCCTTCGGGACATAGCCCGGTTTTAGTAACTCACACAACGCCTTCGGGACTTAACCCGGATTTAATAACTCGCACGAATGCCTTCGGGACTTAACCCGGATTTAATAACTCGCACGAATGCCTTCGGGACTTAACCCGGATTTAATAACTCGCACGAATGCCTTCGGGACTTAACCCGGATTTAGTATCTCGCACAAAGGCCTTCGGGGCTTAACCCGGAATTTGTATCTCATACAAATGCCTTCGGATCTTAGTCCGGATATATTCACTTAGCACAAAGCCTTCGGGACTTAGCCCGGACAGCATTCAATTAATCATGCACATCTAACAATAATTCATGGCACATTCATATTTCATTTTCATTTGCGAAACTCAAACACAAGGCACATATCATCCTTGCACATTCGGCTCAATAGCCTCACATAGAGCATGATTTAATCACATCGTAATTTAAGCTCTCTTACTCAAGAACTTACCTCGGGTGTTGTCGAACGATTCCGCTAGCTATTCAACCACTTTTTCCTTCCCTTTATCGGATTTATTTCCCCTTTGCTCTTGAGCTTAATTAAACAAATAAATTGATTTCATCATTTAGGCATCAAAAAGATGAACACAAGGCACTTAGCCCATATTTATACATTAGACATTAAAGTCTCATACATGCAAAAATCATGCATCAACACAACATATTAGCTAATTTCTTTCCCCTTGGCCGAATATGCATGTCTATTTTTGGGGTCGATTTCAACACTTAATACACACATATACACACTAGTAAAGCATCCTCCCCCTTTTCATCGATTTAACACATGCATTGCTCATCAACATGCAAAGTTACATTCGGCCTTAGCACACATCTTGCTAGCCGATTCTTCTCCATTTAGCAACCAATGCACATATGTGCTCACACAAAAATGCTAAAAAGGAGGTTCAAGAATCATCAAGCCATCATCACATGCATCATTAACAAGCTTCATATTTTGCATGCAATGGCATTAACACAACCTCCACCTAGGCCGAATCTTAACTCATCCTCATGCCTCATCACCACAACATCAAACATCAACCAAGAATGATGCATCCATGGTCAAGTGCCATTTCCATCACATAGCAAGATTTAGACCATGGGCTAGGTAGAACTCAAGCTAACAACTAAAACATGCATGCATCTCATGGAACATCATCAAACATACCTTAGCCTAGCTACATGCATGGCCGAATCTCTTCACCTTTCTTCTTCTTTCCTCCTTAAAATTTTTGGCCAAGGATGAACCAAAGGATGAGAAATTTTTTCTTTGTTTTTTCTTTCTAATTTAGGCTAAATGAAGGTGAGAAAGGATGAACACAAATTTTCTCCTTTCTTCTCTTTAGATCACGGCAATGGGGGGGCAACCACACATTTTTTTTCTTTTGTTTCCATTTCTTTATTACCCATACTCCTTATTTTATTCTTCCATTAACAAAACATGTTTCATGACATGTTTTGCCCATCATTCCTTGTCATGGCCGGCCACTACTCATTAGGGGGGAATTTGACATGCAAGTCCCCCTTTGTCCACATGCACTAATAGGTCCTCACACATTGACCTATCACATTTTAGAATTTTCTCACATAAGTCCTATTGACTAAATTCACATGAAATCAACCAAATTAAAGCTTGAAATTTTCACACATTCATAATTACATATTCTAGACAATAAGTATCACATTCAAACATTTCGGTGACTCGGTTTAGCGGTCCCGAAACTACTTCCCGACTAGGGTCAACTTTGGGCTGTCACAACTCTCCCCCACTTAAGAAATTTTCGTCCCCGAAAATCTTACCGGTAAATAGGTTTGGGTATCATTCTTCATCGAGCTCTCGGTCTCCCAAGTAGCTTCCTCGATCCCGTGTTTGAGCCATAACACCTTTACTAGCAGAACTCTTTGTTTCGCAACTCCTTCACTTCACGAGCTAGGATACGCATCGGTTCTTCTTCATAGCTCATGTCGACTTGAATTCAACCTCTGATGGGCTAATTATATGCGATGGATCAGATCGATAGCGTCGAAGCATCGAAACATGAAAGACGTCATGAATCTTTTCAAGCTCCGGGGGCAAAATCAATCTATACGCAACCGGACCAACTCGTTCGGAGATTTTGTACGGCCCAATGAATCTTGGGCTCAACTTGCCCTTACGGCCGAACCTGAGTATCTTTTTCCAAGGTGAAACCTTAAGGAACACTTTGTCTCCCACCTGATACTCGATGTCTTTTCGTTTCAAATCTGCGTACGACTTCTGACGATCCGTGGCTACCTTCAGACTTTCACGGATTACCTTTACTTTCTGTTCAGCATCTTTAATCAAATCAACTCCGAAAATTTTACCTTCACCGAGCTCGGTCCAAAACAATGGTATACGGCATTTACGACCGTACAAAGCCTCGTAAGGTGCCATCTTAATACTTGATTGAAAACTATTGTTGTAAGCGAATTCAATCAAAGGTAAATACCGTTCCCATGAACTACTGAACTCGAGGATGCAACATCTCAACATATCCTCAAGTATCTGAATTATTCGCTCGGATTGACCATCGGTTTGGGGGTGAAAAGTAGTGCTAAAATGCAGCTTGGTACCCAGAGCTTCTTGCAATTTCTTCCAAAATCGTGAGGTGAATCTCGGATCTCTATCCGACACGATAGAAACAGGTACCCCGTGTAATCTCACAATTTGATAAACATACAATTCAGCTAGTTTATCCAATGAAAAATCCGTACGTACGGGGATGAAATGAGCCGACTTAGTCAGTCTATCAACAACAACCCATATCACATCCTTCTTACTTGCTGACAAGGGCAGTCCGGACACAAAGTCCATTGTGACTCGATCCCATTTCCACTCGGGTATCATGATCGGCTGGAGTAATCCTGAAGGCACTTGATGTTCCGCTTTCACTTGTTGACATATTAAACATCTCGAAACAAAGTCGGAGATGTCCTGTTTCATACCATGCCACCAAATTGGCGTTTCAAATCGTTGTACATTTTCGTACTCCCCGGGTGAATTGACATTCGGCTACAATGGGCTTCGTTCAGAATCATCGAAATGAGTTCCGAATTCCTTGGAACACACAAACGATTTCTGAACCTCAAACAATCATTATCATCAATTTGAAACTCCCATTCCTCGTTCGGAAAACACTTAGCCCGTTTTGCAACCAATTCATCATCGACTTTCTGAGCTTCACGAATTTGGTGAGTCAATAATGGTTTAGCTTTTAATTCAGCTACTAACACATTGTCTGGTAGAACAGACAAATGCACGTTCATCGCTCGTAAAGCAAACAATGACTTCCGGCTTAAGGCGTCCGCAACCACGTTAGCCTTTCCCGGGTGGTAATCAATGACAAGCTCGTAATCTTTCAACAACTCAAGCCAACGTCTTTGTCGCAGATTCAAGTCTCGTTGAGTCATCAAATATTTGAGACTTTTGTGATCCGAAAATACATGGCACTTCTCACCAAACAGATAATGTCGCCATATTTTTAAAGCAAACACGATGGCAGCTAGTTCAAGATCATGGGTCGGATAATTCCTCTCGTGTGGCTTCAATTGTCTCGACGCATAGGCCACGACTCGACCTTCTTGCATCAATACGCAACCCAACCCAAGTAGGGATGCGTCACTATAAATGACAAACTCTTTACCTGATTCGGGTTGCACCAAAATTGGAGTTTTAGTCAAATGAGTTTTCAGTTGGTCGAAACTTTTCTGACATTTCTCCGTCCACTCGAACTTAACATCCTTTTGAAGTAGCTTCGTCATTGGCGTGGCTATCATCGAGAAACCTTTCACAAATCGTCGGTAATAACCGGCGAGCCCCAAAAAGCTTCGATCTCAAATCTATTTTGAGAACACTGAGGCTCCCTTCAGTTGGTCGAACAAATCATCGATGCGCGGCAACGGATATTTGTTCTTTATCGTCACTTTGTTCAGCTGACGATAGTCAATGCACAACCTCATGGTTCCGTCCTTCTTTTTCACGAACAATACTGGTGCACCCCAAGGTGAGAAACTTGGTCGAGCGAAACCTCTATCCGTCAGTTCTTGCAACTGAGCTTTCAACTCCTTTAACTCGGTTGGTGCCATACGATACGGAGCTATCGAAATCGGCGTAGTCCCAGGCACAAGCTCAATACCAAACTCTACCTCCCGAACAGGTGGTAAACCCGGTAATTCTTCCAGAAAAACATCCGGGTATTCACAAACCACCGGCACAGATTCGGGTTTCTTGTCTAATTCTTTGTCATCCAGTACATACGCAAGGTATGCTTCGCACCCTTTTCTTACATATTTCTGGGCCAACATTGTTGGTATTACAGCTGGCATCCCCTCCAAGTCCGTAGACTCAACTCGGATTACTTCGTTATTTGCGCACCTCGAATTTCTAGGGGACATTACTCACACACTTTGTCGACAAGCACGTAACGACCCAAGGGATTTGACACCCGAATTACAAACTCAGTAGACTCAATAGGTAAAGTCTTACTGGA